>NC_053430.1:82120913-82230376 GCF_007990345.1 Gossypium hirsutum | reverse complement strand
CAAACTATCTTTTCGTTTTAGGATTCGATCACGTAATACCGCTTAATACTAGTTAAACATTAGATAACCAATAAGCAACATTTGCTTCCATTTTGCTTTACATGCAAAAACCATTTGAAGACAATATACAAAGTATTAATGTAATTTATGAATAGTTTTATTAATCAATCTATTTGAAAAATTAACAAGCTAAAGAATTTTCCACTGCAATTTGTAAATGATTTTAACAAAATTTTGAGTATATGCTCAATCGGCAAAATTATACGTTTTCACTTATTGAAATCACGATTTTCAAATTATCAACTTCAAAAGTTCTGCTGTAAAGCTAAGAACCAAATTAAGCGTTTTTTTTTCATAAAATAAATAAGTATTACGCATGGTTTCCTAAAAACATGTAAGATTATTGCCTAAAATAATATGTTCAGATCACACGATTTCCAAACCTAGATTTTAGTTTGGGTTTCCAAACGGAAAGTATAATACCTTAAGATTTGGCCATAACATGTAGGTGGAGTGTAGGGTGTTACAATACAATTGACCAAACAATGTAATACCTATTATATATCTATTCCATTCAATTGAACCAAATTATTGTTATATTTATTCTATTCCACTAAAGCCCTATTGCATTCTTAAATAATAGCATTCAATTATAGTCTTATTCCATTATAGTGAACCAAACATGCCATAAGTGTCTTAACTGATATTTTTTTTAATGATTGTTAATACCATATATTATTATATTTGTGATTCTAATTATGTTGTTTGCATTATTATTATTATTATTATTATTAAGTTTTAAAAGTTGAAAAAAAAGTGTATCAAAAAAAATAAAAAAGAAATTATAATTATTTATTATATTATTATTGATTTAGTATTTGGTACATTAAGAATGTATTGTTTTAACTCCACAAACAAAGTTAAAAAATTATCATGATCCTATTATATATATATATTAATTTTTTAACATTTTATAATGCCCTATAAAATAATTGTCACTACCTCAACCTTGCTAGTGGAATTTTGATAGTGTACCAAATACTTCTTATTATTATGTGTTGGATGTTTTAATTTTTTTTAAAAAAAATTACTTGTTTATAAAATTGGTATCAACCAAAAAAAATAATATTAAAATTTTAAGTATATGTTTTATAGTGATTTTAAAAATGGTGACATGTGGATCTTCAACTTTAAATGATAAAACTTGACATTTTTTCAGCGCTAAAAAAGAAATTTAAAATTTAAAACTTTTTTTATTTTATCTATTTTGAGAATTTAACTTGATAATTAAATTCATTTTAGTATATATATATATATTGTTCATTTTGACATTTGAACTTGACAAATTTTGATATCTAAACTTGAAAAATATAAAAAATTGATGATAAAAGACTTTGAGATTATGCCAAATTATCACTTAAAAATTTAAAAAATTATATAAATTTTCAGATGATGTTGTACAATCTTAAGAGTATCATATTCAGAGTTTTAATAATAGGACCGGTGGTTGAATAGATCAAACCATTGATTAGCGATTCAACTAGTTCGACTGGTTTATCGTCGGACGAACAAAAAAAATAATTAATTACAAATTCATGAAAATCTAAAAAATTTATTAATCTAGTTAACCTATTAATTTGTTGATTTTTGTATTGGCTTTCAATTTTTATCAATTTCAAGCAGTTGGTTCAATTCAATTACAAAATTTTGACATTTATTTTCTTCCTTCTATCCTTCAACTTTGAAAATGATTAATGTTGTTTTTGTTTGTTTGATAGAAATGAAAATGATTATTGTTTTTATACAACAATGGAGATTCTTTACTTTACCATTAATAATGATGGATTAGTTTGTTGTGTACTTTTGGTATGAAATGGTTTTAGAAATAAACGAATATACTTTTTCTTAGTTTACAAAAGATGCTAAAATGTGAGCAATTATATCTTTTGATACCTCTTAATTAAAGTATTATGGTATGTATTAAGAATTGCCAAGTTTTTGTATGTATTATAGGAAATTTGCATGCCCTGTCCCTATTTTATTTGTTTTTTTAAAAAAATATATTAATGGAGTTGATGGTACATTACTCATGGTATAATTCAGACGATTTCTTTTTCAAAATTAAATAAATCTTGTATACACTTTCAGTGAATGGTACATGTTCTTTCTTTATATATAAACACACACACATATACTTTATGGATAAAAAAAAAAACCATCAACAATTGATACTTTTAAAAAGAAAATTGTTAAAATATCAAGCTCAACTCTATATCTATAATTTATAATATATATGTAAAAGTATTGTTTTAGAAAAACTTTTAAATCAATAGGAATATCTTTTTTTTTTCTATCATAGTACTAAATCGACATCTAAATATAATTATAATTTAATAGAAGTTATGGTAATTTCAAATTTAAAAATAAATAAAATTTAAACTAAAATTATTAATTAAAAAACTGTGCTAATTTTGAAATAGAGTTATTACTTAAATAGAATAGAACTCTAAGCATAAATATAGGAAAAAAAAGTGGTGATAATTATAATTATAATTTACTATTATTATTTAAAATTTTTGACATAAATAAAAAAAAAGTTGTGTTAATTTTATGGGAGTAACTTATATTAGAATCATCCTAAAAAGTATAGTTTATATGTACAAATAAAATAATGCCACATCATTAAAGTTTAAAGATAATAAAGTATTATTATACACTCATCTATATCTACTATCTTCTCCAATTTAATTTAAATTTAATTAAATAACTTAAATTAATTTTTTAAATTATAAATAAGCATATTTTCTTCTGTTACCATTTTTAATCACTTTATTTTTTTCCCAAAAGTTAATGTTTTTTTATTTTTGTGCAACCATTTTTTTTAAAAAAATTAGTTTCTAGACATTTGATTTTTTCTTTTTCCAATTTCAAATTGTTTTTTATTTCATGTTATACATTTTTTAAAAGTAAAAATTATATTGTATTGAATCTTCAATAATAAGAATTGTGTAAAATTTAAAGTTGCTATGTTATTTGATTTTTTTTATTTTAATTACAAATGTGTTTTTATTAAAAAAACCTAGAGTTCGAAAGTAGGTTACATATGGATGGGTGTATAATAATAATTTCATGTCTTTAAAATTTAATGATGTGGTGAAATTTTATTGGTTCCTAAAAACTTTAGTCTTTAAAATAATCCTAATATAAGTTATTCTCTTTTTTTTTTGGTGAATAAGTTATTCCCTAATTTTATTAATGTACAATAGTGTAACAGCCTAAACCCAGCCTAGATGTCCAGACCAAGTCCTGAGAGTTACATCATTGATGCGACAAATGCCACATTTATAAGACAGTCAAAAGAAACCATTCATCATATAGAATCCATCACAACACATAACTAAGTATATAATCTTCCCAAATATCATAACATCATAAAATACTGGAATTTCTAATAGTAACACTTAGAAGAGAGATAAAAGCTTGACTGAGCTCCCGCGACGCCGACCCATTCAAGTTTGAGAATCACCTGAAATCCAATCAATAACAAAGTGAGTTGTGAACTTAGCGCGTAAATGAATTTGGTTTAATTGGAACACATTTATAAGATGGTTTTCGAATTCCAAGATTTGGTTTGGTAATAGAAGCAATTTCAGTTCAAATTTAGGATGGATTAGTACATATGCAGAAGCAATTTCAGTATCAAATACGGAACATATCAGATTCAGATGCAGATATTCCTACCCCCATCCGCTAAACACTGTCTTCGGCCATCCCAACATACCGTTAAGGGTGTTCAATGCCCAACCAACCCTACACACCATAGAATGTTTGTCTGACACGTTTACAGAAAAGTAGCTTAACTGCTAGATCGAAATGCGACAAAGTGCTAGATTTAGATTTATACGTATTGTGCCTTAGCCTAATTTAGAGCAGCTTCTTTCTTCACAATATCCCAACCCATGCAAATGTAGAGTAAAAATGTCCACAATATATGTTCAGTCATTCTAAATTATTTCACGATTAGATAATACAATCTCATATCAGAATAACTATCACAGTACACATACAGTTATGTTACTCGTATGTTAGTCACAGAGCATCAGAGAGTTCTCATACAATCAGATTTAGATCATTCATACATTGGGGGGGTCAATATTAGTGTTGGGCAACACTCATGGCCTCAAAAATAGGTTTCAAACCCTATTTATATGCCATACTACCTGGACACACGTCCATGTTCTTGTTCATGTGGCTCATACGGCCTGGACACACGCCCATGTCCTCTATCTGTGTGGTTTTAAAGCATAAACAAAGAGTTATACGACCTGGACACATGCCCGTGTCCTTGCTTATGTGGTCCTGCATTTAGGGCACCAAATCCAATAGTGGAATGATGCTACATCATGCAAATTTTGTATACCCAATGTACTAGCTTTCAGTTCCTTATCTATTTGAACTCAAGCTTTCATTTACATCAAACTATATGAGTTGTGCATACATAGTTCATCATCATCCACTCAGAATTAACGTATGTCACACTATGAACGTCATAAATGAATAAATCCATAAATGGATCTAGGATAAATTCAACTTGGGCCATTTCTGATGTATTGTCATTCTAGAAAATGACATCTATGTCTTTATCTTTTGGGAGTCATTCGCTCCAAGGATCAAGACAAGACATCTCCCCAATTGGACTTGATTGACTTCATAACAGTCTTTCAATCGATTTGCTCAGTTTCGATTAGACTACGAATTGTTTAGACTATCTACTAATATAAGTTGTCTTCTTATATTATGATCCGACCACATAATGCAACTTAATATTAGTTAAACATTAGATGATCAATGAGCTAATATTTGCATTCATTTTTCTTTTCATGCAAAACTCATTGAGGACATATACAAATGATATTAAATGTATAATGAAATTTTAATTAAATCAATCTATTTAAAAATTGCAATAATAAATTTGACAAATATACTACTTTAAGAGCATTAGATCCTAACACTTGGAACCTACCCTAAATTCATGAACTCATGAGCTTATATGAGTTGAAGGGTATGCTATCTTATTATTAGAAACTTACAACTTAAAATCAAATCGTTAATTTATATTATTTGATTTTATAAAATGTATATATTTCTGTTTTATGCTCATTTTATATATATTTTTAGGGATAATGCAAATAGAAATATTTTGAGAAGATGCAATGGATGAAAAAGAAGAATATTAAACATTGTTATATATTTTGTCTCTTTTTTCTTCTATTGTTAACTATTATATGCTACATGGGAGATTAATTTTGTGTTGCGTTGGACACTTTCTTTTATTTTGTTGTCAACTTTCAAGACTACTATGTGCTGCCTTAGACACTTCTTTTCTTTTGTTACCAACTTTAAAGGCTATCATGGGCTACCTTGAAGACTTTTTGTTCGTTTAAGCATGTAGGGTGGACATTAACTATGTTTTTAATGTAGTGTTTGTTATTATGGTTTTAATTTAGTGTTGTATTGTTATGGTTTTAATTTAGTGTTGTATTGTGTGTGTGTGTGTTTTTTTTTACTTTTTTAATTAAAAAAAAAAACATTGCAATGGATTTTTTTATGTCTTAAACTTATTTGAATGAAAGAAAAAACATGTAAAAGTTTCGGTTAATTTACTTAACTGTTCGAATTAATTATTTCAATCGGTTAATAGATTTTAAAAAAAAAATTGATTAAGTTATGGTTTAGGGTTTTAAAATTTTGGTTAATTCGATTAATGGTAATTCAGTTCAAGTATTAATCGACCTAACTGTTTGAACACCCCTACTACTAGCAGACCTAATCTGTACTATAATATAGGTGTGTATTCTAGGTATTAGACTAATCCTAAAGAATATCACTTTTAAGGGTAGTTAAACACATTATTAGATATGTTAATGACACTTTTGTTCTTGGTATTTGGTTGTTAGTCCTCTCAACTAAAGTAAAAAATGTTATTCATGAGTGATGTTAAGTTTTGTATAATAGTTGATGAATATCGAGATTTATCTAAGAAACAACAGATATATTGATAGAAATGGATATGTGAAAAGTGAAAATTTTTATTACTTGTTTATGTTAAGGGCACTTTTGCATCTACACAAAAAGATGAATTAATTTTCCGTTTTCCTAACATAATTGAGATGATATTGATTCATAAGTTAAAAATTACGATTATTCAAACCAAACATATTCCATTTTTATTTAGTTTATAATTAATTTTTTTTATGTAAAAAAATATTTTATATTTAAAATTGTAAAAATAAATAATAGAAAACTGTTTATATTTTAAAATATTATATAAGAGTTATTAATTATTTTTTATTTACTAAAGAAAATTATTATTTTTAAAAATATTTATGAAAAAATTTTTAAAACTTTACTAAAAAATATTTAAAAGTCACAAAACAAATTCATTTTATCAACACAAAATCCAAAGCTAAAAATTGAAACGTGAAACAAAACAAATTATAGAATTAGTTTAAAAAGTGTCCAAATATTTGAATTGCTCCATGTAATAATTATGTCACAAGAGAATGTCGACGTGAAATTAAACTTCAAGTGTGCAAATATTATTAGTAGTTAACAACACAGATTAATATTTTAAGTATATATTGAATATATAACCAAAGTACATGTATCATTTATGACATTATCTCGATTATATATTATACTTTAGAAATATCTTAATGAACATATTTATGGGTTGGGTTAACTATTTAAGTTCGAAATCTTGCCTAACGTCTGAGAAGTTTTAGATAAAAATATTAAAATAAAAAAAATTAACTTGAAAATAAAATTAGGTTCTCTTAAAATATAAGTCGAGCTTGAGCTAGATATTTAAGGCCTAAGCTCGACCTATTTTCAAATTTTTATATATATTATAATATATTTATATGTTGTTTATATTACATAAAAATTAAATTTATACTAATATGTAATAATATTAATATATTATAATATCAATATTAAAAAGATATTAAATTGTCTACTGTTTAAATTTTTAATAAAAATAAATTAAATAATAAAATAAATATTTAAAAATAGAAAAAAAAATATGAATGACCTAAAAACGACTTGTTAATCATTTATGAGAGATAAATATTTTATATCAAATTCAACTTGAATAAATTTAAAATATATGAAATTAAATTGGTAAAAAATCCTCATAAATTAAATAAAAAAAATCAATCCAGCCCTTAAAACAATAACACACAATTGAGATCATAATAAAAACTAGCAATCATAAGTTATTGAAATTAACTTTTTCGTGAAAGCCCCTAACCTCAATTAACTTTTTGTCAATGGGTAGATGACGTAGTAGCTGAAAAAATTTAAAAATACAAAATTGTTAAAATTATAAAATAGTGAAAAAAAATTAAAAACTAAGAAACTATAGAAACTATTAAATATTATAAAAATTGTAAAATGTAAATATATTATAAAAATAACAAAAAAAATATAAAAATTCTAGAAAATACATGGATAAAAATTCTAGAACATATAATTTAACACATAACTACAATTTTATCCTTCTATTTAAGCATTCTGGAGGGGTTATAGATAGTTTTAGGCATTGTATTAGAAAAAAGGACAATTGCAAACAATCCTACTTCACTTTAACAAAAATTTCAGTATGCTACATTTAGTTTTAATTTGTTCAGCGTGGTATTTGAACTTTTATTCTGTCTACCAATCTAGTGCCTCCTTCTAACGGTGTTAACCTTTGTCAAAAATTAACACGCGAACAACTTAAGGAGTGTCACGTGTCAATATGGGCCAAGAGAAAAGTCAAATGGGCATGGAAAAAGGACTTACGTTAAAATTTTCTTTTTTTAAGCTAAAAAATATTAAATAAATATAAATAAAATAATTATCCTCCAAAGTCATGCCTCGTTCTCTTCTTCTTCTACTTTTTTTAACTTAATTAAATATTCCTTTTGTGGTTGTCGTTTATCATTGGACCAATGATCGGTGACTTCAAAAAGATAACTTAAAGTCTTTTTCTCTTCTTCTATAACTTTATTTTTCAAAATTAACATCGAAACTTTTCCAAAAATCCCCAAACTTTTGAATTCTTCAAACTTCGATTTTGTGGTTTCAACCACCAATGAGCCTGATCTTGTGATATGTTCTTCCTTTCCTTGAGCTACACTTGTGATTCCAACTCTAGCCATTGTTGCCTTTGTCGTCACCAACAGTTGGCATCCTTTCTGTCCTGAATATGAAGTGCTTGTTTTTTTCTTTAGTTTTTACTTCAAACCTATTGTGAATGACAAATCAAATGTTAAGATTATTCGTGATGAGAATGTTATTATTTTTGTTTCGACGGCAAACTAAAAGCCTAGGTCTTCCAAATTATTGGAACTATTTTCCTCATTTGTTTCTCTTTAGGTTTGATAGAAAATTTTTTAATCTTGTTCTTGGTGTGTGGTTTCTATCTTCAAGATATCTCTTCAAGTTCTTCAAGATATCTCTTCAAGTTCTTTCTTTATGTAAACAAAAACCAAATAATAATTGTGACACTCCACACTCAATCCGTTCATTGGATCCGAATGCATGGCAGCTATGTTCCCAGAGCAACTTAGACTAGTTCAACATCATTTAGGAAGTAATGTGGCATTCAAGCAATTAAATTCTCATGCATTCTCATCACATACACAAATAGTTTAAATAATTGCCAGTTTCAACTTATATTCATGGAAGGGTTGGACGAGGTTAAAACGTGGATAGGATTCAAATGCAAACTCATTTACCCAAAATTTACTATAGGTCTCAAGACATGGCCTTCAGGTATCAAGAAATGATGAATTTGATTTTTAATCCAATGTTGATATCTCGAGACATTAGAGTCTATGTCTTGAGACTAAAGCCTCCTGGTCTCGAGACTTGTCCCAAGGCATTCTTCCATTACTTTATTAATTTAGCTTCGATGGTTGTTTATCTTGAGACAAGGGGTTCTTGTCTCGAGACCTGGAACAAAAAAACAAGTGATTCTTACTATCTTGAGACTCTAAGGTAAAATGACCTAAAATGAATGTTTCAATGTATTCAAACATTAACCAAAAGATACCTAAACTTCCCAAACTTT
The DNA here is from genome assembly GCF_007990345.1 of Gossypium hirsutum. Classification (NCBI taxonomy): domain Eukaryota; kingdom Viridiplantae; phylum Streptophyta; class Magnoliopsida; order Malvales; family Malvaceae; genus Gossypium; species Gossypium hirsutum. Next base: position 82,221,258 of record NC_053430.1, on the reverse strand, counting down.
TCACCAAACTCAAATACATCAATTTATCATATGTAGACATATTCAAACACTTACTAAACGTGGCATTCAATACATCACGACCTAGCAAACCAAATTGCATAAACTAAAATATATAACCATGCTTAATATCCTACCAATCAAGTATTGAAACTCATGTCATAAAACATTATAGGTCCATAGTATCGAAACATACCAAAAACATCTCCAACCATAAGACTCTACCTAGGAACATTGTATAAACTATATACATACAAAATGAGCACAAACTTGGTCTGAGCTAAGCCATTGAGTCTTGGTTGCTTCCAACTTGATCTAATGAATCTATACAAGACTTGTGCATAGAAGTAAACAAGCTATATGCCAAGTACTGAATACTCAATGGCGCTAACATAATTTGAATTCAATAAATAAGTAATGGAATTTAATTAAGAAACACTTATATATGTATACATAAATCATTATACCAATTAACCATGTTTTATGTAAACAGCATTAAAATTTAGTTTCCATATTAATTCATTAATAAGACACCTTTGACCTATCCAATTACGTCATTTATATACATAATATTGACACAACCTCAGGGAACTAGAGTCTCATTTTACATATCATTATTCGATCTAAATAATCATTTTATAAACATAATTGAATATCATTCATAAATATCACATTTGTTTAATAGTTTATCCCTTATTAACTGACTCAAATTTGGGTAGGGATACACCGATCAATCCAACAACACACCTGTAGATGCTTGTACCTTGAGGGAACTAAGCTTAATCAAGTATACCATGAATAAAGTGCTGAGTCAAATATAACATGCATAAAGCACTGAATCAAATATAACATGCATTACATGTTGAATCTCCCACTTGACAAACGGACCTTATGCTAAGCCAACTGTACTCGTAAATCTATTCAACACTGTTAATGGGGCTTTATTCTTTTCTAATAATCATTAAGTCACGTTGAATTGTATATAATATCACAATATCATAGGTAACACACATATACACAATATCAATAGCATCATATTATTACATGTAAACAATTAATTTCATATTTTGACATAATCCGGTCAAATCAAGCATTCAGGTTTATATATACCTCCAATCATACTTACTAGTAATATCATTTAACAACAATAAGTTATCTATTAATTTATAAATTGAATACATTATGAGAGCAAAAACTAAAATAAGTACTTATCAACGGCTTTGGCTTTCCCATTGTCCCTCAACATTGTCTTTAGTTACATACGATAATTTAGGTTGCGGAAAACTTATTAATTTTACATATCAAATTTGATAACATATAATTTAAACATGAAATGCACTCTATTCAATTTATTCTTTGTTTTTAGCTTGAAAAGGTATATCTTCAACCTTTTCAACCTAGTTCGTTCCTCGTACATGGATCCATAGTTGACAATCACCTAATTTTTTTTCGCTATGCCACGAGGCGTACCGACGATCCAATAGTGGTATCAGAGCCACTTGTACGATACAAATTCGGGATTAAATTCATTGGTTGACGCGATTGCATGAGATACATGTTGTCTGATTTGTATTAATCGATCTATTTTATGTATATATGATACATGCAATCTGTTTAATAAACTTATGTGATTATATGTTCATCTCAATCACTAATTAAATGTTAATCATTGTTTTTTTATGCCTACTAAGTTTTATATATGATTTGTTACGTGTTAACAGATTTATCTTGAGGCAACGAGATTATGTTATTTGCGGTTAATAGTTAACTTGCTAGTAACATACGAAAATTTGGAACAAAAGTTGTTCCAATATGAAGACTCATAGATCTAAATTTTGAAAAATATTCTATTTTTGAAAAATAATCGGTTTTTGATAATAAAAAAATTCAATTGGTGATGATTTTCCCACAAAGATCTAAGTGTGTTTTTCCCCTAACCCTCGCAAGGGGCTTCGTCCCTTGATCCCTTTATGTAGGCGACCTTAATTGTGGGGACAATTTTATAATTCACATTAGTAATTGATTGAATGTATATATTGTTTGCTATGGTCGATATGTACAGTGTTTGAAAAGCATGGTTATAGTCTGATAGCCCTTTTAATTTATAATTTACAAAGGTTGTAACTTTATAAATACGGCCTGTGTGTCGTGCCTTTCTATTTCTCTCTTGCTTCTCATCCTTCTCCCTCGTATGTAAAATGAGTTTCTATAATTGTAAATTGTAGGAGCTACTGTGATCTAAAGGAGAAGAAGATTATGAAGTGAATTACACCCTTAGGATTCCTTTCGGTTCTCCCATTAGCTTGGAAGGGACCATCTTAGTTTTATTGGCTATAATTATTGCATTTATTTACTGCTTTATATTATTCATGATTAATGATACGGTGGATTATATGTTAGCATGTATATTATAGTATGTTGATACAATCAACTTTAATAAATAAATAAATTGGATTAAAGTTGAACATTAAAGGTGAGATCAATTTTATTTAAAAACCCTTAATAAAATATTAAGTTAACATTGTCTTCCAATATTTACCCTTGTTAAAGCCTTGATCGATACAAAGTGGGTTTTGCTCAAGCAAAGTACTTTTATCTATCTGGGTCAAATACGAAGAATAAGCAAGTAGTATTTGTCAATTATAATATTGGTTAATAACTTAACTATGTTACTCTAATAGGATTAGAAACTTAGAGGCAAAAGATTTGGGTGATCATGAGATGATTGGAACAAGAATTTTTCACCAAATAAAGAGTTACATAGGATGTAATTAGCAAGTGTTGCTTATCTAAATAACCATAATCTTGAGAGAAAAGCCAAACTTGACTTAAGCGGAGGTGAAATATGGATCTTTGCCTACTAGAAAATGTTAGAGAAAGGATTTCTGAAATTAATATATGAGGGTTATTAATTTTGAATAAAATAATGAGAGCATCATTTAACAAAGCCCTTTTAAACATTCATAATAAACTTGGTAAAGTTACCCATAAGCATGTTTTTATTATTGTAGATTTATTATGGCAAACACAAACTATTTGTTATTGTAATATGTTCTTGAGAAGGACAAGTTGAATGGCTTGAACTTCATTGATTGGTACTCTAACTTGAGGATTATCCATAAACAAGAACGAAAATTATATGTCATTGAAGAACCCGTTCCTAATGAACCTGCAGGCAATGCCTATAGAGCTGACAAGGATGATTATAAGAATCATCTTAATGATATGTTATACATAGGATGTCTAATTCTTGCCATCATGACTCTTGAACTCCAAAAACAACATTAGGATATGGTTGCCTATGATATGATCTAGCACCTCAAAGAATTATATGAGGGGAAAGAACGTCAAGAGAAGTACAAGACCTCTAAAGCTCTGTTTCGATGCAAAATGGTGGAGGGAACTCCTGTGGGAACTGACCTTCTCAAGATGATAGGCCTTATTGAATGCCTTGAAAACATGGGTTCCTTTTAGGTGTGGAATTGGTGACCAATGTCATCCTGAAATCGTTTTCAGATAGTTTTAGCGAATTTGTCCTTAATTTCAATATGAATGAAATTAATAAGACTTTGATATAGTTTCTTAGCATATTGTAAACTACTAAAAGTTACATTAATAGGGCTGGACCTAAGCCCATTTTGATGGCCCACAGGGACAAGGGCAAAGGAAAACTTAATGTTAAGGCAAAGCTTAAGGACAATGGCAAGGCCAAACCTTATAAAGGAAAGACTGTATTGAGACGCAAAGAAGGAATTGCCAAGGAAGGAACATGCTTTCATTACGGTAAGACCAAACATTGGAAAAGGAACTGCTCTACTTATCTTGAAGAGGTCAAGAAGGTAAAAGAAAATAGAGCGTCCATTTCCAACTCGCATGTAATACCCCTAACCCGTATCCGTTGCCGAAATAGGGTTTTAGAGCATTACTGAATAAACATAACCTACATCATTCATTTCAAAACATTTCAATAATCATAACATAATCCATCATTAAACATGCATATCGTCCCTTATTCAAGCCCCATAGGCCTTAGAATCACTTTAGAAACGATTCAGGACTAAATTGGGAACATTTGAAAATTTGAGGAAAAAGTTAAAAAAACTCAACTGCAGGTGTCACACACCTGTGTGGCCAAGCCGTGTGTCTCACACGACCGAGACACATGCCCATGTGGCCAAGCTGTATGCACCCAAAAGTACCTTAAAACTCAAATTTACAAATTCCTACTTGCTTGGGCATTAAGCAACTCAAAAAACATTCACTTTAACCTATTCAAAACACGATCAAACATACTCAAAACATGCCAAAACAATCATCCTAGGTGCCTAACCAATGTACCCTCATTGGTACCACGAGTTATATCATCAAAATATATCATCCATGTCTTATTCAAATCAAAGCTTTAAACATGCCAAAATCAATCAATTTAGCCTAGCTTATAACTACTTAACACATCAAACTTAAAATTTACATATACCTAAAAAGTCTTGGTTCAAACCAACATGCCAATTTATGGCTTCAAATACAAACATATACTATATACTCAAACCAACATTATACTTTAACTCTATTACAAACAATTCACAAAATAACTATCAACTTAAGACATCTTAGGTACATGTCATCACAAAAGGTAAACTTCACCACATTTGAGATCGGGATCATTGTTGGATGCTGAGTCGGTGATCAAAAGAGATGTACCTAACCTGCGCACGGAAAATAAAATCATACGCTGAGTAAAACTCAGTGATATTTCTATAATCTGAACAATTAAAGACATAAGGATACAATAATGCACAATTTGAATTATACAAACATATTATTGTCTAAGCTTACCATTACCATATACCATCATTTCAAGTTCATGCATATTACCATATCATTTCATACTATACTCAATTTTCACATACTATCATATTGGATTTGTTAAACAAATATCTCAATTCACATCACTTGCTATATAAATAGCTTTTCACATATCAATCCATATTTCATTTAATAAGTGTTATTATCCATTCCATATTCAATTCATAAGTTCATAACTCATATATTCCATTTATTCACAACATATTTCACATTTCATTTTCAATTCACTATCTCATTTCCATTTCACATGCCATGCCATTTCAATATCAATTATAGAACTTTATTATGTATTTACCTCTATTAACTCAACTCGAACTCGGACGGATACACGGATCCAACCAACACATCAGTTTGGTAACCAGTGCCTCATCGGGTAAATTCGAAGTAATAACTGCACCCGGCGCTATATAAATTGACACTCAGTGTCTCATAGTTAAACCGAAGTAAATTGGCACCCAATGCCTCATCGACTTGAAGTCGAAGAAATCCCTGAACTCTTCCTATCCTATGGCATGCCATCTATATCCGACTCAGCCCGATACAGTTAATATGGTTTCATTTCACTTTTCAAATACAACCAATATCCAATTCTCATATTTGCACATTATCACATTTACACATATATTCATTTCAATTCAAATAATCAATACATTCATAATGTATATACCAATTCAATCCATTTCAATCAACTATAATTTCAATTCACTATCAAAGTGCCAAAATACTCACCTCAACCATTTACCATATGCATTAACTCAAAATACAACAATTAACAATTAGGTTTGGATTATAGAAATAAAAACCATGGATTGTGAGCTATTTGATGTCAATTTTATCTTTCTCCTTTTTAGTCGAGGATTCCGGTATGATGTTAGCTATGAAATTAAAACAATTAAAATACTTCAACACAACACAATTCACTTTCACATTAAATATTTCATTTTTACTCAATATTTGTTTAAATTCCAATTTAGTCCATCAATCGAGACTAATTTTTATTCTTCACATTAGATTCTATATTTCACAATAATTTCACATTATGCTAAATTTAGCTCCCTATTTTTAATTAAACCCCTAAATTTCAAATTTTTCACAATTTAGTCCACATACTCAAAGTCAAGAATTTACTTCACTTTTTAGTCATTTTTCACTTTTCACTTATAAATCTATCAATTTAATCCCTAATTCTTAATCTATTCAACAATAGTAACATTTAAAATTCTAACAATATTGAAAATTAGAACACGGGTCGGCTAGCCCTAAGTATCGAGATTCCAAAAATATAAAAATTACAAGAAAATGGACTAAATTGCACTAACCAATTGATCTTGAACCCTAGCCATGCGTCTTGCTCTTTTAAATCTTCTTTCTTTTTCTTTCTATTCAAATTGCATGCTTTCTTTCACCTTTTCCCACTTGCTTTCTTTTTTATCTCATATATTATTTCTTTTATTTTGTTTTTATCATATATTATATATTATATAATACATGTTTACATACTTTTAAATTTATTAACTATTATAATATATATAATAAATTTACATATAAGTTATATACATAACTCATTAATGCCGTCCGCTAATTGAAGTAAATGTATATTTACTACATTAGTCCCTCAATTAATTTTAATCTTATAATTCAACTTTTACTCTATAGTCCTTATACTATAATAATTCTTAATTTATGCAATTTCACTTAACCGAAATCTAATTAACTACACAACATGCAATTTCACTTAACCAAAATCTAATTAACTACACAACTAACTTCGTAAATATTTTTAATAAATATTTACGAGTCCAATTTACGGGAACAGAGTCCCGAGAATTCACTTTTCAACACCCTTGACTATAAGGTCGTTACATCGCAGGTCCATTTATAACATTATTTCGAACAGATAATTTTGGAGGATTGTTATTTTGTGCCCAATTTGACTAGAAACATTATTTCAATTTCTTGTTTAGACCAAATTGCTTTTAAGATAAATATTAAGAATAATTGTTGCTCATTTTATCTCGATAATGTTTTTTATAGTTCAACACAATTAGTAAATGGATTCTACATTTTATATCAATATATGCCCATTTATAACATAAATACTAAAAGATCAAGAATAAATGACTATAATTAAACTTATCTTTGGATTGTCGTTTAGGTCATATAAGCGAGAAGTACATATCAAAGCTCCATAAATATGGATTTTTGGATTCTTTTGTTTTCAAACAAATTGATATATGTGAGTCTTATTTGATGGGTAAAATGAGTAAAACTCCTTTTAATAGTAAAATTGAGTGAGCTAGTGATTTATTGGGCTTAATACATAGTGATGTATGTGGACCAATAAACACACAAGCTAGGGGAGGTTTTCAATACTTCATTACTTTCACTTATGACTTCAGTAGATATGAGTGTATTTATCTTATGTGTCATAAATTTAAAGCCCTTAAAAATTTCAAGGAATTTAAAAATTAAATACCAAACCAACTAGGTAAAAGTATTAAAGCACTTTGATCAAATCGAGGAGGATAATACTTAAGCTCAGAGTTTGATGAGCTTTTGAAGGAACGTGGGATTATCTCACAACTTACTCCTCTTAGTACTCCACAACGGAATAGAGTTTTTGAAAGGAGAAATCAAACACTGTTAGACATGTTTCGATCAATGATGAGTCATGTTGATCTTCCTAATTCTTTTAGGGGACATACACTTGAGACAATTTCCTTCACACTAAATTGTGTTCCATCTAAATCAGTTCAAAAGACAGCAAATGAGATATGGACTGAGAAGCATCCTAGTATGTCTTTTTTGAAGATTTGGGGCTGTGAAGCTTATGTTAAACGCCAGATGCCTACAAAGCTTGAACCCAAATCTCAAAAATACATCTTTGTGAGATATCCTAAGGAAACTAAAGGACATTATTTCTTCAATCCTACCAAGAAAAAAATGTTTGTTGCTCAGATAGGAGTCTTCCTTGAGAGAGAATTTGTCTCTAGAAAAGCAAGTGGTAGAAAAATGAACTTGGAGAAATTCGATAAAAACAGCATATCACTAAACCAAAGATTGACCAACAACAAGTTTCATAAGTTGTTGAGGAACAATCAACTGTTCTGGAAACACAACTACCATGAATATCTTTAAGGGAACGCCATGTACGTGAGAGATATGAATTTTTCATTACAACACATGATGATATTCTACTTATGGATCAAGATGAGCCTAAAACTGATGAAGAAGTCGTGGCGAGCCAAGATTCTAGGAAATAGCTTGAGACCATGAGGTCTAAGATGAATTTCATGTCAGAAAACCAAGTATGGTTCTTGGTTACCCACGTGAAGGGGTTAAACCTATAGGGTGCAAGTGAATTTTCAAAAAGAAAATAAACATGGATGGTAATGTACAAAAATATAAAGGGTGATTAGTCGCTAAAGGTTTTCGACAAGTTCATGGTATAGACTATGACGAAACCTTTTCTCCTATTGCAATGTTTAAATCTATTCGGATCTTACTTGCAATAGATGTATTCCATGATTATGAAATCTAAAAGATGGACATCAAAACAACTTTCCTTAATGGGAAACTGAAGATGATGTGTACATGACACAACCTGAAGGTTTTGTTAATCCGAAAGATGCTGGAAAGATATGCAAGCTACAAAAATCCATATATAGATTGAAGCAAGCTTCTCAAAGTTGGAATCTTTGTTTTAATAACGCAATGAAAGAGTTTGGTTTTATCAAAAAATTAAAATGAGCCTTGTGTTTACAAGAAAGTTAGTAGGAGCATTGTAGCATTTTTGGTACTATATGTAGATAACATACTTATCATAGGAAATGACATACCTACCTTACAGTCTATTAAGACTTGGTTAGGAAGTTGTTTTTCTATGGACTTAGGCAAGGCTACATACGTATTAGGAGTGAAAATCTATAGAGATAAATCAAGGTGACTCCTAAGACTGAGCCAAAGTACATACATAGATAAAGTAATAAAAAGATTCAACATGGAAGAATCTAAGGGATGATTCTTACCTATGAGACATAGTATTTCACTCTCGAAGGAAATGTGCCCTTCAACTCCACAAGAGAGAGAATGTAACACCCCTCACCCGTATTCAACGCCAGAATAGGGTTACGAAGCATTACTCAACTTATTACACAAATAAACATACATTTCATACATTTTTTCTGTAACAACCCAATTTAGACCCTATTTGATTTCGAGACCATGAATCCGAGTCAGAAAAATATTTAAAAATTATTTTCAGTGTTTATTAGGTGTGAATTTGTATGTGTGAAATTTTCGTGATTTAATTTGGTTGTTAGAATGCCTGATTAAATAAAAGGACTTAATCGCGTAAAATGAAAATTTGATGGTTTAATGTGTAAGGACCAAATTGAATGTGTCTTTATAATTTGAAGCATTTATGTTGCAATTATGCCATTGAATAAATGAATGGATGGTAATGGCATGCATTATTAAGTTGTTATATTAAATCATTAAGGTTATATTAGTAAATAAATAATAGAATGTTAATATAATAATATATGTTATAATAACATTAAACAAGCATTTGTATTTTATTTCTTCTCCACCGAATGTCAAAATAAAAGAGAAAGAAAAAGGTTTTCTCATGTTCAACCATTGCTAAGCTCAATCAAGGTATGTAACTAGCTCGATTTTTGATAATTTTTACGTTTTTGAGATCGTTGCTGAGTTATCTACAAGACCCATGCTTGAATTTTTTATTTTGGTGAATATTTTGAGTTATGCCATTGTTGAAAGCTTGTGATTTTTTTTTGTTTGATGATGAAATATGAAAGATATGTTTTAGATTAACATGTTTTGTATTGGAGTTTTTGATGATTTTGAATAATTAGGACTAAATTGAAAAAATAATAATTTAAAGGACTAAAATGTCAAATAAATTAAACATATGGATTTTTTTGAGAGTGGGTAAAATTTGGCTCAACATGGGTATGCTAAAATTTTGTGTATTTTGTGTTTTATGCAATAGAGACTAAATTGTAAAAAGTGTAAATGTCAAGGGTAAAATGGTAATTTACCCATTTATGTGTTTTTGGACTAAATTGAATGAAATTATATTAAATTATTTTATTTTGAATACATTTAGATCAAGAACCAAAGAAATCGGATTTGGATCAGAGAAAAACTAAAATCGTCGATTAATCGTCCTGTTCAGATTACCATTGTCCAAGGTAGGTTTAAAAGCAAATAAACATAGTTATTTTTTAATAAAAATAAGTTACATGTGCTGAATTGATATATTGGAGAATGTATAAATGATAGCCAAATATGTGTACACTTGGGAACTATGTTTACGATTTGATTCGACCAAGATTCGACGTCCGAAAAGCCCCGTACAAACCTTAGGAATAGCTAGGATACATATGTCATGACATAGGATTTCTAATATGTGTTCTCGTGTAAGACCACGTGACATAGGATTTCTAATATGTGTTCTCGTGTAAGACCACATCTGGGACGTTGGCATTGATATGTGATTTCGAGTAAGACCATGTCTAGGACATCGGCATCGTAATTGTAATTCGTGTAAGACCCTGTCTGGGACAGTGGCTTCGACATGTGATTACATGTAAGACCACGTCTGGGACGTTGGCATTGTACGATATGTGTTGTAATCTGAGTATCCTTTTTAATTTCGAATGGTTCAACGGGCAAGGATAAGTTACGAATGAATGTGGAAACAAGTTAAAGTGAACAGGTATGTGACAATTTATTACCTTTTCAGAAATAAGGTAAGTTGATTATTTGATATGTGATACAAGTTATAAATGACGTTAATGGTAGTGATTGTGTATATGAAAATCTATATGTGAATTAATGTATAAGTACGTGATATTTATGTTTGATTTTTAAGCTTATATCCGGCCTAATGTTACATGAGGAATAAATTGAAATGTGAAATTCATATTGATATTAAAGGATTTATGTGCATTCGATTAGCAAGTATTTGAAATGTGAACCTTGAACATGTTTAGTGGGAAGTATATATATTCGGCACAATAAGGTCTATGTGATATTAAACATGTTAATGAATCGATGTGTGTTTGGAAATGTTATAATTTATTTATAGATAAATGTTTGGTAATTAAATTTCATAAGTATGGCTTGGTTATGCCTTAATAAATTATCAATGCCATTGAGATAATATTTGAATTAAGAATTGAGCAATGAATGAAGTGAGTGAAACCATATGTTTAAGTATATGATTGGTCATATTCGGTTTAACGATATATATATATATGTATGATATGGAAATGTGAATTTCATACTTATGCCAAAGTTTATATGTGCATTTGTCTATATGGAAATTGAATGTGAAATTATGACTAAGGAAATGTGAATTGTATAAATTTATTATGATAGTATGTATTCGGTCAAGTGAAATTTTTATTGATATTGAGTATGAAAGATGATTTTGGATAAAGAACGAATGCGTGCTTGGACAAAACCCAATTCATGTTTAGTTATATATGGATATTTGAATTTACAAGTATGGTTTGGTTATGTCTTATTAAATTATTATTGTTATTGAGTTAATATTTGCTTATGACTTACTAAGCTAAGATATCTTACTTTGTGTGTGAATTTTTACTTCTACTTATAGATTTTGGAGACTAGTTGCAGGCTCAGGGATCGTCAGTGAAGTCTATCACACTATCGACTGCTTTTGGTAGTTTTAAAAGTTGAATTAGAAATCTATGGCATGTATAGGCTATACTACTTTTCAAATATTTAAAGTTGTATATATATGTATAAACCATGCAAAAATGGCTTGTCCACTTTGTTAATCTTGGAATTTATGCTTTGGCTTGATGATTATGTTTGGTTGTAGTTTTGGTTGATTTGGTTTTGGTATATATAAGTATAATTATGTTTGATATTTTACTCATGAGTTTATTGATTCAAATATGTCTTGTATTAGGTTTTATTGAGAAATGGGATTTTGTGTATATATGGCTAAAACTTTGGTTTTATAATGATAGGTATAAAATTTGATTCATAGTGTACTTTCATTGATAGCCGAATATAAAATGACTTAATATGGTCTTGTGATTTGGAAAAAGTATAATTCCTATATGTATTTTAAAGCATATGAATTTAACTTGTTTATATTCGGCAATTATATTTGGGTTTTGACCATTTGAATAGTAAATTTGGATGCTTTGTTGTGTGTTTTCAAATTATGTTAGTTTATTAATAATTATTGCCGCATAAGAGATATATGTTTAAGACATGACATTTATATATAATGGATGTGTTAGCTTATTAAAATTCTTTCATTAAGTAAAGAAATGGATAAGAATTATGTTGGTAAATTAATTAAGATTTGATATTTATATATATTTACATATAAGTATATGAAGTGATGGGTTGATTTATATATAATTGTATGTGCTTAGTTGAATATGTATTTGTTGAATTGGTCTTGAATATGAAGTTTGTTACATTGCAAATACATAGTTGTATTGTTCTTAATGTGATATGAAAATTTTGGATAATGTTTGGAATTCGTTCTATGTAAGAATATATGCTTGTAAAGGGATTTAGTAAGTTAAAAGTGGATATTGAAATATGCATTACTACATACGGCCGGCTGAGGTTTTGTAAAGTGACTAAATGAATAGCACTTTAAGTTATAAGGAATTAAGTTTGTTATTCTCTAAATGGTGCCAAATGGAACTTGCCAAAAAAATGAGATGTGTTTGAATATCTTTATTTATTATGTCTTATATATGTGTTTATAGATTGTAGTATTATATTATATTTATGGTATGAACAAATGCAATGTGATAAAATGATATGTTCGGTGCTTATTGCTTATGAATTATAAATCTGATTATGTGTTTAGAAAGTACCACAATATGATTTGCAAAGAGATTAATTTAGTTTTATTTATATTAATAATTATTGTTTTAAGAGTTTCAATAATATGCATATGATTATTCGGAAGTTATGTTTTGTCTGGTAATACCTCGTAACTCCTTTCCTGCTATGGATACGGGTTAGGGGTGTTACATTTCCATTTTAAAAGGTAAATAATTCACAATCATTCATAACGTCCCTAATATGAGCCTACGAGGCCCAAAACATGCATTAGAAGTAGTTTGAGACTAAATTGATAACTCGGGAAAATTTTGAAACACTTAGAAAATTTTTAAAATTACAAGGGACACACGCCCATGTGCCAGGCTATGGACTAGGCCATGCCAAAACTAAAGGATATACCGACTTATGCCACACGGCTAAGTCACACTCTCGTGTGTTGGACCTTTTGGAGCATACTGACTTGATTTCTAATTAAACATCAAGGGACACACAAAAGTGTCACCTGACCGTGTACCACACACGGCTGAGACACACGCTCGTGTCTCTACTCGTGTGCACAAAAATAGGATATTTACCAAGCCATCTTTCTCACCCAAAATTTTCAATCACCTACACAAACTAATTGGCACATAACATGGCATAAGTAGGCATTCAAACCAATCTCAACCAAGCCTAATTCATGCTAATTCCATACCATCAACCACAAGACACACAAGTATCACAATAAGCCATTCAATTCATGCTAATTTCACATTCTCAAATCACCTAAATGGTCACTTTCATTTATGCATCACTTTGCCTAAAATCACAAGCATACCAATTCTCAATTATCAACTATTTGATACTCAAATTACCAATTTACAAACAACCATTCACCACAAGCATTTACATAGCAATTACCAAATGCATAAAAAAAGCCATTTTCACAGATATATATACACAACCAAATTAACCAAAATAAGCCAAGTCACGTGGCTATACACATAACAAACATTTATCATTTACAAGCCAACTCAAATGGCTAAGTCCATTACCAAACTATATACCAAAATGATCGGAATTCCTATACATGCCATATAACCAAATACATAAGTTCAAAAGTACCAAAGTGATAGCTTGATAGTGTGATGAGATCTCCGATGACTCCCAATCCGAGCTAGCTTTGATAAACACTATGAAACACGGGAAAGTAAACAGAGTAAGCTATAAAGCTTAATAATCTTATATAGTTAATAAGTAAAGCTCACCATTTATTCACAAATCAAGTAGTATGAACATAATATACTACAAAATCTTTAAATCATAAGATTAGCATATATTCAATCACATAAGTAATCATGAACTCACAACTTTCATATGTTCAATGCTCATATAGTTTCCATACATACCTGTACTATTACGTATCTATTTTTCACCGTTTCATATCTTCGATATACTCGTTGAACCATTTAGAATAATATTGGATACTCGGGAATCTCGCACCCTAAGTGCCAAATACTTAGCCGAAGCTATCTCAATCTCATATCTCATATAATGCTCACTCTCGAGCTACCAACGAGTCTACTCACACAAGCTGATGGTCATGACATAGCTACATAGTGCCACTCACACAAGCTGATAAGAATCTGCAACACATGCCAGATAACTCAGCCACCGGTAGGACGTACGAACCAGCACCCAAATCACATAACCCCTAATGACATGTCATTCGTATCCTAATCTATTCCTAAGGTTCAACCGGGATTTCACATTGTCGAATCTTCGTCGAACATATCTGTAAGGTTGTATTCACAAATAATTCAATCGTAAAGCATTTAAAACACAATTATAATAATGCTTTTTAATATATGAACTTACCTTGATTGCAAAAATGATGAAATAGATCGACTAGTCCAATATTTTATTTTTCCCCCGATCTAGATCTGAACTTCGCTTTTCTAGATCTATATGTAATAAAAATTAACTTATTCAATTATCAACTTATTCAATTTAGCCCAAAAAGCATATTAAGGCAAAATTGCACTTTTTCCTCTAGTATTTCTATTTCTTTACAATTTAGTCCTTAGCTCATAAAAATACAAATTCATGCAATTTGTCCCTACTCATGCTAGCTGAATTTTCCTTATTACCATAGCAGCCCATATTTTTCATTTATTTCACATTTCTACCACAAAATTTACACATTTCTCAATTTAATCCCTAATTGACAATTTTACCAAAAATCACTTTACAAATGTTGTTTATCTAACAACAAGCATACATTTTCTATCATCAAACATCAAAATACATGCGCATTCATCAATGGAAAAACTCTAAACCTTTAACAGTTTTCCAAATTAGTCCCTAGGCTAGCTAGATTAAGTTACAACGACCTCAAAAACATAGAAATCATTAAAAACCGAGTCAAAAATCACTTACATGCACAAGTAGACGAGGCCGAATGCTTCAAGCTATTCTCATGGCTTTCTATGCCCTAATTTCGGCTAGGAAGGAGATGAATGAAATAAAATGGCCTTTTGTTTTAATAATTTATCTTTTCATTACTTAATTACTTAATTAACCTTTATAATTAATTCAAATTACAAAATTGCCAAGCCATTATCATCCACTAACACATTAATGGGCTATTTACCACATAAGGTCCTCCACTTTAATGTTCTATAGCTATTAGACACCTTTAGCTAATAGAACTCAATGTTTTGCAATTTACGCGATTTAGTCCTTCTTATCCAATTGAACATTCAAAAGATAGAATTTCTTTACGAAATTTTCACACAATCATACTATCATGTTGTAGACCTCAATTTAATAATAAAATAATTATTTCAACCTCGAACCTTGTGGTCCCAAAACCACTATTCTGATTTGACTAAAAACAGGCTGTTACAACTCTCCCCCTTAGGAATTTTCGTCCCTGAATATCTTACTAGAAAATAGGTTAGGGTACTATTTTCTTATAGCTTCCTCGGGTTCCCAGATGGCTTCTTCGATCCATGACGTTTCCATAGAACCTTCACTAAAGCTATGCTCTCTCGAGCTAGAATTTTGATCGGTTCTTCATTATACGTCATATCAAGTTGAATTTCAATCTCTGTCGGAGAAATTACGTGTGACAGATCTGATCTATATCGACGCAACATCGACACATGAAACACATTATGGATCTTTTCTAAATCTAACGATAAAGTTAGTTGATATGCCACTAGCACTATTCTTTCGATAATATCATACGGCCTAATAAATCATGGATTCAATTTTCCTTTCTGACCAAAACGAAGAATCTTCTTCCACGAAGATACTTTCAAAAATACTTTGTCACCAATTTGAAATTTAATGTCTTTATATTTCAAATCCGCATACAATTTCTGTCGATTTGAAGCTACTTTCAAACTGTCACGTATTACTTTCACTTTCTCTTCAGTCTCTCTGATCAAATCAACCCCATGAATCTTTTTTCTCACTAATTTTGTAACACCCTGAATTTGGGCCTAGAAGTTTTGGGCCTTGAGCATGGGAGCGGTTGAAGGCAGCTTATAATATTCTGTTGTGCATGCAAATTTCGTTAATGAAGGCTTGTTTTAGTGGTTAAGTGTGTTGAGAAGTGTTGGAGAAGTCTTGGGTTTAAACCTGGACTCTAGCAAAAAATTTGGTTTAAGGTGAATCAAACCCTAGGTGTAGTAGGTAGGCCTTAAGAATATTGTTGGAGAAATTGTGACACAAAAAAACCTTATGGCTTAGTGGCAAGTCGCGTGTGGAGCATTTGAGGGGAGGCATGGGTTCGAATCTCATAGCAAGCAAAGAGCATTTATTTTGCTAACAGGGGGTGGCAAGAGTTGGTGTTGAATTTAAACTCTGATGTTGGAGGGATCCCACATCGGGAAGCTAACATAAGAGTGGATGGGAAGCTGGGTTTAAATAGAGAGAACCATAAGAAGAGTAAAGGTACCTTTCTTGGCTGATCCCTTTCGCTTTATGGCGTGCTCGTTTGGGTTGGGCGTCGGCTAAGAGTGCTCGGAGCGTGGATTAACTCCAGTCTCCAATCAGGTGTGTATTTATCACTACTCTTGTTGTTGGATGGCTACTTCGGGCCGCGATGGGCCGAAAGGGGCCATGTGGGCCCAATGGGCCTACGGGCCCAATTGGATAAGTTGTTTGATTGTGTAGTAAATATTGGACTAGGCTAGGTGAATCGCATATCTGTGGCTAGGTTTGGGCTAAAAGGGCCACACGAGCGTGTGGGCCCATTTGGGCTGAGAATAGGCTTTAGGCCCATTCGTATTGTTATCCATGTTTAGAATACTTTAGTTTACCAATTATTGAAATGCCCTCGACTTGTAAAATTACCAAAGTACTCCCAATTTACAGAATTACCATTTTACCCTCGATTTACAGAATTACCGTTTTACCCTCGATTTTTAAAATTATCGTTTTACCCTCAATTTACAGAATTACCGTTTTACCCTCAGTTTACAGAATTATCGTTTTACCCTTGATTTACAAAATTACCGTTTTACCCTCAGTTTACAGAATTACTGTTTTACCCTCGATTTATAGAATTACCGTTTTACCCTCAATTTGTAAAATTACCGTTTTACCCTCGATTTATAGAATTACCGTTTTACCCTCGATTTGTAAAATTACCGTTTTACCCTTGATTTACAAAATTACCGTTTTACCCTCAGTTTACAGAATTACTATTTTACCCTTGATTTACAGAATTACCGTTTTACCCTCAGTTTATAGAATTACTGTTTTACCCTCGATTTACAGAATTACCGTTTTACCCTCGATTTGTAAAATTACCATTTTACCCTTGATTTACAGAATTACTGGTTTACCCTCAGTTTACAAAATTATCGTTTTACCCTCGATTTACAGAATTACCATTTTACCCTTGATTGTGAAATTACTAAAATACCCCTGTAGGGTAGAATTTCCGAAATACCCCTATAGGGTAGAATTACTCAAATACCCTTATAGGATAGAATTACCAAAATACCCCTGTAGGGTAGAATTATCAAAATACCCTTGTAAGGTAGAAATACCGAAATACTCCTGTAGGGTAGAATTACCGAGATACCCTTGTGGGGTAAACTTACCATTTTGCCCCTAGGGTGTTAAATGACTGTTTTGCCCTTGTGGGCAAGTGACTGACTTAGACTGTGTGTTTGACGGATTTGATTGTGAATATATGTTGGTGATATGAATGACTTGACTGTGATTGTTTGATTCAAATATGGGCATGGCATTCTGCATACATGACATGTTGCATCGGTTGGGATTTTGTACGGAGGAAGTGTTCTGGTGGCTATGCCACAAATATCTGTTCTGGTGGCTCTGCCACAATATCTGTATTTGGTGACTCTGCCACAATATCTGTTGACCGATCGATGGCTAAGTGCCGATCACGCTACCGAAGGCTGTGTGCCGTTGTTGTGGGCTTCGTGCCGATTATAAACCCGTTATTAATGGCACTGCGCCAACCTAAATATGGCTTTGTGCCATCTTGACTATGGCTTTGTGCCAAACGTATTTACCTGTAGCTATGTGCCTAACATATTTGTTGACGACTCTGTGTCGATCATATTTACCGAAGGCTGTGCGCCAGTTATATTACCGTCACTGATGGCTATGTGCCGAAGTTATTACAGTTATCTATGGCTTTGTGCCACGTATTCTGTTAGGTGGGTTTGCCACATTATCTGATTCTGGTGGCTCTGCCACAATATCTGTATCTGGTGACTCTGTCACGATATCTGTTCTGGCAGCCATGCTGCAAATTCTGTGGTGTGTAGTGGATGGGTGGGTCGAGTTGTCTCCCCACATAGTGTAAGGTTGGTACGGGGGTGTATACGACTGGATTGGGTTGGGATTGCATTCACATTCTGATTCTGATTCTATCACGTAATTCTGATTCTGATTCTGATTCTGTTACTGATTGTGATTCTGATTCTGTCACCTAATTCTAATTCTGATTCTGATTCTGTTACTAATATTGATTCTGATTCTGATTCTGTTACTGATTCTGATTCTGATTCTCATTTTGGTTCCAATTCTGATAATGTTTCTTATTCTGTAATGGGCTAAGGTCCATCTGGTACTGTCTGTTGTAATGGGCTAAGACCCGATTGGTACTGAAATTGTAAGTAAGGCTGGGGCCAGACTTTTAATTCTTTTAGATGACTGACTGTTCCTTTTTATAGTAGGGGATTTCACACTGAGTTTTCGTAAACTCACCCCGTTTATTAACCTTTCAGGTAATTTCCAGCGTTAGATGGATCGGGGTTGCTAGGGGCTCGGAGGAAGCCACACACACTGTTTATGTTACAGTTTTGATTATTACCTTTAAATTATTTTATGTGGGTTGTAGTAAAGCCGTTGTAATTTTCTGGATTTCAAATTTGGAATTTTATTTATTGTTTTTAAAGTAAGTTTCCGCAACTACCAAGATTTTTACAAAGTTGTTAAGAATGTTATTCAGCTGAGGTTTTCTAACAAGGTTTAAAAAGGGCATAAGTTTTTAATTATTAAGAAGGGTTTTTAATGGAAACATGGTTTTCGAAAAACACTTCAATGTGACACGCCAAGTTCGAGCCAAACTTCCAGGCTGGGTTTGGGGTGTTACAAATTTCAATTTAGTACAATGGAGTTCGACATTTGCAACCATACAATGCTTCATACAGTGTCATCTTTATGCTCGATTGAAAACTATTGTTATACACGAATTCAACCAACGGTAAATATTTCTCCCAGTTGCCTTCAAACTTTAAAACACAGCAACGAAGCATATATTTGAGAATCTAAACCACTCTCTCGGAGTGACCATCTATTTACCAATGGAAAGCAGTACTAAAGTGCAATCGCGTACCCAAAGCTTCTTGCAATTTCTTCCCAAAATCGCAGCGTAAACCTCAGATCTCTATCCGAAATAATAGAAACTGGCACCCCGTACAATCTAACAATCTCAGAGATGTACAATTAGTTAATCTATCGAGTGAAAAATCTGTACGTACCAGAATGAAATGTGCAGATTTCGCCAGTCTATCAATAACAACCCAGATAGCATCTTACTTTTTTAGAGATAGGGGTAATCCCGATACGAAATCCAGCGTAACTCTATCCTATTTTCACTTTGGTATCATCACTAGCTGTAGTAGTCCCAAAGGCACTTGATGTTCGACTTTGACTTGTTGACAAACTAACCATTTCGACACAAACCAAGCATTTTGACCACCAATAAAACTGTTTCAAATCATTGTACATTTTTGTACTCCCCGGATGGACAGATAAACAATCACTGTGTGCTTTTTGTATGATTTTCTGAATAAGCTAAGAATTCTTTGGTACACAAATTCTAACTCGCACTGCACTCTTTTAGCTTGCAAATTGTAAACTGAAAAATATATAGGATTTTTCCTATATAAATTATCACCTTTGTACTTAAAGTTGTTGTTAAAACCAAGTAATTGTTTAATAAATTAATGAAATATGTTAAAATATGAAAACAGGACATAGAAATTATTACAATATGATTTTATGCTTTATTATATAGTTTTCATGCATAGAATGACTTATTTTATATTAAATTAAGCATATTATATTTTTATGACATAAAGTGGGTCATGCATGATGAAATTAAATAATAAAATATAAAATTATGTTTAAGAATTCATTTTAAAATATTTCATTAATAATTTGGGTTTTAATTAATTTAATTAAGTTGGTAAAATTTAATTCTTTGGTCCTCTAACTTATTGATTTATTTTTTGGACAGGTCTGAGAGCTTTAATTTGATTACAAAACCGTCCAAATGGAGGGCCAAGTCAACCCAAAATTTGACTGAATATGGAGGTTCATAAACCATCTTTTGGTTTAATTACACAAGGTCCTTGAAGAATTGAAGAAATCAGAGATTTGCCCGAAGATTTGCTGGTGACTGAGTCTTAGTCCTGAGTTATTGTGGCATTCAAATTGACCAAGAATCAAGCAAAATCAGCCACATTCCCTCAATTCATGGCCAGCCACCCTTGGAAGGAGTTTTGAAAGATGGATACTCCTACTTTTAGCAAACTAGCTCACATGCCTCACCTATAAATAAGAGCCCCTTTCTTACTTTTTCAATCATCCCTCATCCCTTACTCATTCATCATTCTCTCATCTATCAATTCTCTTAGCTTTTTTAGCCTTCACGCCTATCATCATCTTTGCATAAATATTTTGAGAAAATTAGCCTCTTAAAGAACCCTTGGTCAGCCACCTCGGAGAGCCATCAGCAAAGGAGCAAAGTGAAGGAACGAAGGAGCCCTCATCAGTCAGAGTCTTGGGTGACAGCCACTCTGATTTAGACTCTGAATTGGGTTTAATCTTTCTTACTTTAATTTAATTCAAGAACGTTTGCTATGTTTTCTTTGTTCTTTTTTACAACAATGATAGCTTAATTTTATTTAAGCTAGGATGATTGCTTTGATTTAATAATAATTATTTGATTCATGCTTATAATATTTGTGCCTCAATCGATCATGTTTTTAATTAAAATCAAGTCTGTATTTCATTCATACGTGATTGAAATGCACATGAATCAGCTGAGCGATCCTAACCAAACGACGGCTGATGGACGCATAATTGAAATATGCATGCTCAATTTAGATCCTAACCCGATTAAATTG
Source organism: Gossypium hirsutum (assembly GCF_007990345.1). NCBI lineage: Eukaryota > Viridiplantae > Streptophyta > Magnoliopsida > Malvales > Malvaceae > Gossypium > Gossypium hirsutum. Next base: position 82,199,857 of record NC_053430.1, on the reverse strand, counting down.
CAGGTTGCATAACATCCCTAACCAGGCTCTGTTATCTGCATAGTTTTTAGATTTGTGTGATTAAACTGTTTCAAACATTACATGTCCCTGTTACCTCGCACGAATACTGAGAAACCCTTAGTAAATAAGGATCAGTAAAATGTGTATTTACTAAGTAAAGGATTCCGAAAGGACCTAACGTGGTTTCCAAACTCATGAAAGATCGAGTTTCCATGGAATGTTTTTTCGAATATTGATAAGCATGTTGATAATAATTTGAGTTTAATTAAAGTAATTGTCCTAGCTTATTTATGTTATAATTATTGCTTATTGTGTTAATTCTGCCAAAATCTATCTCATTTATATAGTTTGCATACTTAGGATAAATTGCATTAGGGATCACTGCATTTAGTTTCATATACTTAATTTTTTATCACTTCTCAATTATATTGTTTTTATTTATCAAATTGTTAATACACTTTTACAAATTAAGTGACTTAGCACAAATATAATCCCTATAGAGACGATAACTCGATACTTACTTATTACTTGACAATGACTGTGTACACTTGCTCAAACCCGAGCATTATAAGCTTTTGGCGCCGTTGCCGAGGATTATCAATTGTTGCCATAGTCATTTTTTGTGAAATTATTTATTTTCAATTTAGTTATTTCTAACAGTACTAACTTATTCTTTTTAATTTTGTAATTTTCTTTCCAGATGTTTATGAGCATAGATCGTATTATCGATTTACTCCCAGTAGACCCTGAAATTGAGAGAACTTTTAGACAAAGAAGACGGGAATGAATAGCTCAGAGACAGAACAAGATGGACCTTGAAAATCAAAATCAAGACCAAGGTAATGAAGCCGAACATGTACAAAATCCTATCCTGATTGTTGATGGTAGGGATCGATACATCAGACAATATGCTGTGCCGCTTTTCATTGAGTTAAATCTAAGAATTAGAAGGCCAGATATTGAGGCAACCCAATTCAAATTGAAACCAATGATGTTTCAAATGCTACAAACGGTGGGCCAATTTAGTGGTAGACCCACGAAAGATCCACATCTTCACCTTCGATTGTTTATGGAGGTGAGTAACTCATTCAATATATCCGGTGTGACTGAAGACGCATTGAGGTTGAAGTTATTTCCGTACTCGTTGCGAAATCGAGCACGAGCAAGGCTCAATTCATTGCCACCAAGTTCTATATCTATATGGCAAGAATTAGCAGAGAGATTTTTGGTTAAGTATTTCCTGCCTAGCAAAAATGCTAAGTTGAGGAACGAGATCACAACTTTCCAACAATTGGATGACAAGTCTTTGTATGAGGCTTGTGAGCGATTCAAGGAATTACTTTGTAAGTCTTCATCATGGGATTCCTCATTGTAACCAGTTAGAGACATTCTATAATGGTCTCAATACACATACAAGATAGATGGTAGATGCTTCTACGAATGGTGCAATTTTGTCTATGCACATACAAGTTTGATAGTAGATACTTCTATGAATGGTGCAATTTTGTCTAAGTCTTATAATGAGGCTTATGAGATCATCGAGAGGATCGCTAGCAACAACTATCAATGGCCAAAAAATTGAACAGCTTCAGGAAGACGTGTAGCCGGAGTTCATGAAGTTGATGCTTTCACTTCGTTATCAGCTCAGGTATTGTTTATTTCCTCTATGTTAAAGCAATTTACCTTTAATGGTGCTAATAATTTTGTAGCTCAGCCACCAAGTTTCCTATGTGTACTGTGGGAAAGGTCATACTTTCAAGAATTGCCCATTGAATCTCGAGTCAGTATACTATGTGGGGAACCAACATCAAAATAGGAGTGGAAAAGGACCCCAGTCCAACTTCTATAATCCTTTATGGTGTAATCATCCCAACTTTTCTTGGAGTAACCAAGAAAATAGACCAAACAACAACTTTATAAAGCATAGACCTAACCAATCTTAGGGGTTTAATCAGCAAGCTCCAAAACCACCTCAAGTTGAATCATCAAATACTTTGGAGAACTTGTTGAAGGCATACATGGCGAAGAATGATACTTTGATCCAAAGTCAAGTAGCAACACTGAAAAATTTGGAAAACCAAATAGGTCAGTTAGCTACGGAGCTTCGTAATATACCACAAGGAACCTTGTCAAGCGATACTGAGAATCCAAGAAATTTGGGTAAAGAACATATCAAGACAGTGGCATTGCGAAGTGGTAAAATTTTGGAACCCCGATTGATTGATGTTAAGGACGAGCCTATTGAAAAGGGGGAAAGTTAGCCAGCTGTTGAAGTCCCTACAACAAAAGAGTTAGAATCTGCAAAGACTGACAAGGTAAATCCTATCTTAGTGAATTCAGATACTTTAACATCTTCTTTGGATGCAAATTTACCTACTCAGAAGAGTTGTCCGGTTCAACCGAAAGTTCCATCACCTTCATATCCTCAAACATTGTAGCAACATAAGTAGAAATAGGAGGTGTAATTCAAGAATTTTTTGGATGTTCTAAAGCAATTACACATCAATATTCCATTGGTGGAGGTTTTAGAACAAATGTTGAATTATATGAAGTTTATGAAGGATGTACTATTCAAGAAGAAACAACTGAGTAAGTATGAGATTTTCGCTCTAATAATGGAGTGCAGTGCGTTCCTACAGAACAAGTTGCCACTGAAATTGAAGGATCCAGGAAGCTTTATGATACCCTGTAACATTGGTGAATTTTATTGTGGTAAAGCTTTGTGTGACTTAGGAGCAAGTATCAACTTGATGCCTAAGTCTATTTTCAAGATGCTAGGGATAGGAGAAGTAAGACCTACAACTGTGACGTTCCAGCTAGCGAATTGATCTTTAGCATACCCTGAAGGGAAGATCGAGGAGGTTTTGGTAAGAGCCAATAAATTTATTTTTCCTGCTGATTTCATTATTCTAGATTTTGAAGCAGATAAGGAAGTGCCAATTATCCTTGGGAGACCTTTCCTAGCAACGGGAAGAACGTTAATTGATGTGCAGAAAGACGAACTCACCATACGAGTTCAAGATGATTAAGTAACTTTTAACATTCTTAAAGCGATGAAATTTCCTGAACCGACAGAAGAGTGCTCAGTTATGGAAGAAATAGAAACCTTGATTTCCATGGAAAGCCATCTTGAAGAAGATCCATTGGAGAAAGCCTTAGGGTTTGACCCTTTAGAAGATGAAAAAGGTGAAGAAAACATGGCGGTGATGGAAGCCAACCCGAAGAATTTTATTCAATCCACACAGTTTGAACCGTTGGAGTTAGAAGTCAGAAAATTTGTGCAACCCAAATTGTTAATCGAAGAACCACCTACACTTGAACTAAAGGTACTTCCTTCCCATTTGAAATACGTTTATTTAGGTAATTGTTCTACTTTGCCTGTGATTATTTTAGTTGAACTGACAAAAGATCAAGAGGAGCAATTAATTTCTGTTCCAAAGAAATTTAAGAAAGCAATTGGTTGGACTATAGTTGATATTTGAGGTATAAGCCTTTCATTTTGCATGCACAAAATTATTCTAAAGGAAGGTGAAAAAGCTCGAATTGATGGGCAAAGGAGGCTTAATCCTATTATGAAGGAATTTGTGAGAAAGGAAGTGACCAAATGGCTAGATACAGGAATCATCTATCCTATTCCAGAAGTTCGTGGGTAAGTCCGGTACAGTGTGTGCCGAAGAAAGGTGGAATTACGATTGTTGAGAATGAGCGTAATGAATTGATCCCAACAAGAACTGTTACTGGTTGGAGAATTTGTGTTGACTACAGAAAGTTGAATAAAGTGACTCGAAAGGACCATTTTTCATTTCCTTTTATGGATCAAATGTTAGATTGACTGGCAGGTAATGAATGCTATTGTTTTTTAGATGGTTATTGGGATATAACCAAATAGTTGTCACCCTGGAAGGCCAACATAAAACAACCTTTACTTGTCCGTACGGTACGTTTGCTTTTAGGCAAAAGCCTTTTGGTTTATGCAATACACCTGCAACATTCAAACGATACATAATGGCAATATTCACTGATATGGTTGAAAATTTTGTTGAGGTTTTCATGGATGATTTTTCTATTTTTGACAACACGTATGATATTTTTTTGAGTAATTTAGCTAAGGTGCAGAAGAGATGCGAAGAGACGAATCTAGTCCTTAACTAGGAGAAATGCCATTTTATGGTTAAAGAAGGGATTGTCTTAGGGCATAGAATTTCAAAGAAAGGAATTGAAGTCGACAAAGCAAAGGTGGACTTAATTGAAAGATTATCGACCCCAATGAATGTGAAAGGAGTCAAAAAAATTTTAGGTTATGCTGGTTTTTACCGAAGGTTTATCAAAGATTTTTTTAAAAATTTCTAAACAACTGTGTTCGTTGTTAGAGAAAGATACAGTGTTCGATTTCAACAATGCATGTTTAGAAGCTTTTGTAGAGCTAAAAAAGGGTTAATATCAGCCCCAATAATCATTACCCTGATTGGAGCACACCTTTTGAGTTGATGCGCGAAGCAAGTGATTATGTTGCTGGAGATGTGATAGGTCAAAGAAGGAATAAAGTGTTCCACCCCATTTACTATGCAAGTAGAACCTTGACGGGAGCCCAACTAAATTATACGGTAACTGAAAAGGAACTATTTGTTATAGTTTTTGCTTTTGACAAATTCTGCTCATATCTTATAGGTACCAAAGTTATAGTATTTACTGACCACGTGGCCATTAAATACTTGCTCACGAAGAAAGATGCGAAACCGAGGCTAATTCGTTGGATACTTTTACTCCAAGAATTTGACCTTGATATCCAAGACAGAAAATGTGTTGAAAATCAAGTAGCTGATCATCGGTCAAGGATGGAGCAAGATGAGGTAACTCAATCACATGTGCCTAACAACGAGAATTTTCCCAGATGAGCACTTATTTGAGGTAAGTCGAATTCATAAAACACCTTGGTTTGCTGATTTTGCTAATTATCTTGCATGTGGAATAATTCCTCGAGAATTGACATACCAAAAAAGGAAGAAATTCTTTCATGATAGTCGGTATTATTTCTAGGAGCACCCGTTCTTGTTTAAATAGTGTGCAGATAATATAATCCGAAAGTGTGTAGCTAAAAGTGAGATTGCTGAGATCTTACATTATTGCCATTCATCTCCAAGTGGGGGACACTTTGGTGGTGCGCATACTGCAGCAAAGATTTTGCAAGCAGGTTTCTTTTGGCCTACACTATTTAAAGATGCTTATGCTTATGTGAAGAACTGTGATAGATGCCAAAGGAGCAAAAACATATCACGGAGGAATGAGATGCCTTTAACAAACATTTTGGAGATTGAATTATTCGACGTATGGGGCATTAATTTCTTAGGATCGTTTCCTTCTTTATATAGGAACAAATACATCTTAATTGATGTGGATTATGCATCCATGTCGGTTGAAACTGAAGCATACCCTACAAATAATGCTAAGGTAGTCATGCGATTCCTACATAAGCATGTGTTTACACGATTTGGGACACCAAGAGCTATTATTAATGATGAAGGTTCTCATTTTGTGAACAAATTGCTTAAGTGGTTTCTTGACAAATATGATGTGAAACACAATATTGCTACTGCTTATCACCCTCAGTCTAATGGCCAAGTTGAAAGAGTGAACCGTGAGATCAAAGGTATCCTTGAAAATGTAGTATGCCCTAGCAGAAAAGATTGGTCTTGAAGGCTCGATGATGTATTATGGGCCTATCGAACAGTATTTAAGACACCGTTAGGAATGGCTCCTTATCGGTTGGTTTTTGGGAAGGCATGTCATTTTCCATTAGAGTTGGAGAATAGAGCTCACTGGGCTTTGAAGAAATTGAACTTTGATCTTAAGCAATCCGATGAGAGGAGGATGTTACAACTGGATGAGTTGGAAGAGTTGAGGTTGTTTTCCTATGAGAATGCCAAATTGTGTAAAGAAAGATAAAAAAGATGGCATGATAGTCATATATGACCTCGTGAGTTTAAAGAAGGTCAGAAGGTTTTATTGTTCAATTGAAGGCTGAAGTTATTTCTTGGGAAGCTGAAATCCCGATGGAAAGGACCTTATACCATTTATCGATTTTATCCTTATAGAGCTATTGAATTATATGACAATCACAGAGATACGTTTAAAGTTAATGGTCAATGTCTCAAACATTATTGGGATGGTGAAGTTGAGCGAGTTGAATCTCGTTCAAATTAACAGACCCTTGATTTTCCAAAAACTTGTTTTGTAAATAAATAAATAATTAGGATTTATTTTCTTAATTTAGTACATTTAATTAATTTTTTCTAAGGAGATTGGAACTTAAGCGGGACTGCTGTGACCCCTCCAACCTTTCCTGGGAATTAATTTAATGTAATTTATTAAGAAGAAATTTTCTAATTAAGATTTAAAATTTCTTTTAGTTTCATTTGTTTTGTTTAAAATTTAAAATTTTATGTTAATAAAGGGGGTCAAATTTGGCCCAAGTACTAATCAATTTCTTTAGTAATATACAGTCTGAATTAGAGACCCAAGACAGCAAAAAGAGGAAAAATTCCACACCTATTGCCGTCACTTCCATTGCTTGCCACCCAAGTAACCCTAATGTAGCTAAGTTTTTGCTACATGTTGCCCTAAATTTTCCCTATATAAACCCCTCTTCATTTTACTATTTTTCATATCCCTCAAAGCAATTTGCTTAAACCCCAAAAAAATCCCAAAACTTTTCTCGTGCCATCAACCTCAAATCTTGAAAAAAAACCCTAGTTCTTTTCCCCTTTTCCGAAACCTCTTATTGCCACTGTAAAGAAATCTCTGGAGCATCAATGTCGCTGCCTCACGTAGCCGTTATCACCGTCGCACACCACCATTACTGTCGCACGTTGCCTTTGCCGCCACAACCTCTTCGTCATCGCAAGGTTTGACGAGCAAGTCCTACCCACTTGCCGATTTCTCTTCTTCCCCTGTAAGCAGAACTTTGTCGAATTTTTGAGAAAATACCATGTCTCGCAAAAGAACTAGATCATCAAAGACTACTCCTGAAAACCCGATTGTGATCGATGAAGAAGTGAAAGAGAGATTTGATTCAATTTTCAAGCATCAACCTATGATGCCGAAAAAGGTTTTAACTTGAAGAGTAATGATTTGATAGTTGTCCCTGTGCCAATTAGAAAGACAATCAATGCTCTCAAGTGGGAACAATTTTGTGATGCTCGTTCACTTTCCGATGAAGAACTAGCTCGAGAGTTCTATGCAAGTTTGACCACACAAGATGCCACTAAGGTCATCGTTAGGAAGAAAAAGGTACCTCTCACCTCTAAGTCCATCAATGATTTGTTTAACTTACCTGATGTTGAAGAAGATGAGTACTACCCTTTGATGAACAACATCAATTAGGATTTTCTTCAACAACTGCTTGATGTTGCAACAAATTTGGGATCCCAATGGATTATAAGAAAGTATGGGAGCCATTCTTGCCGAAGGGAATACCTAAATCCAGTAGCAAAGGAATGGTTTTATTTTTTTTCGCTACAGTTTTATGCCTATCTCACGCAGTTCCACAATCTCGATGGAATGAATGCTCTTGTTATATGCAATCTTGACAGAAAATTCCATTAATGTTGGGAAAATTATTCTCAATGAGATTTATGACTCTGCTAAAAAGAAGACAGGAAGTGATTGTTTCCCATCATTAACCAGTTCACTTTGCTTAAGGGCTTGTGTTAAAACACAAGCGAATTTGAAGGGGCAATATGTCCAAGGGTGCATTACAAGTCATGATCTAGAAAGGTTAATAGAGAAGGTGCATGAGCTAAATCAAGGTGAGCAAGAAGAACCAACTGAGCCAGGTACTGAGGAGTTAACGAACGAAACTGAAACTGAATCAGTTTCAAACACTGAAGAAGAAGAATCTGATAAGGAACTAGTTGAAGACCCTAAACCAAGGGCTGAGCTAGAAGAAGAACCAGTCAAGCTAAGTGTTGAACCTGAATATACAACTCCCTTGCTGACTTCTGCAAGTACTTCAAGGAAGTCAAAGTTGTCAATGTTAATGGATATGTGCAAGTTCATGCACAATCAACAACAAACTTACTGGAAATATGCAAAAATTAGAGATGATTTGATTCAAAATACTTTTAAGAATATCTCTAATACTTTTGTTCCTGAGTTCCCAGATGCTATCTTTGAGACATGGATGGACGATAATGATTATACAAGCGGAGAAGGAGCTAAAGAAGACAAGAGGAATGAGTCAAAAGAATTAAAGGGGGGATTTTTGTCTTTTTATTTATTTATTTTAGGTCTTTAGGAACTTGTTTCTTTAGTAACTAGGATTTAATTTCTACAAAATAAAACATAGCAAGCATGAATAAATGCTTCCTTTAGAAAGAAAAAGACTAAGTGATATGGTAATGGGAATGAACATGTCTAGGATTGGATTATGAGGAAAAACGTGGTATTTAAGAAGTCTGAATGACTCACCTCTCTTTCTTTTTAACCCTACCTAGTGTTCAGTTTTCATTTATTACTTTGTTCTTACAATGAGGACATTGCTTCTTTTTAAAGGGGGTAAGGCAAATAATTGCTACTCAAATTTTCAAGTATGTTTCAATTATTTCTTCCATGAGTATGTTTTAATAAATGAATGTTTAGAGAAATTCTTTGTTAATAAGATAGCTTGTATGCAAGCATGAATGATGATTTTATCTAAATGACTGTATGTTATCATGAAGAATGAAATGATTGTATGATCTTAGTCTTCGGTAATGTTTGCCGTGAAAACTTAGTTTCTTTTTAGATTAGACATGCATGAAGGTTTATATATTTAGAATTGACTTAGTAACTTTCTTGAGGCGAAATCCTAGGAGACATAAAAATCTAAAATGATATAGGCACCATTTTCTTTGGATCGTTTGAGCCTTTTCAAGCCCACCTTATGATATTAGACCCTCGAAACTATAATTTTGAGCTTAAAGGCCTGTTTATTGCAATGAACCTACATTACAAGCCATATTACCATCTTTGTAAGTTATCCTAATTTTGTGCACCTATCTTAACTTAAATTGTCTTGGTAATCAACATTTGAGGAAATTTTCATAAAGATGTATGTGCTCAAGCTTATTAAAAAAAAAGGGCGAAGAAAAGTTTGTTCAGTCTTCAAAAAGGAAAAAAATGTATGAGCTTAAGTTCAAAATAAGTTTGGGGGTGTTCTAAAGGTTGTATTATGAGAAAACCAAGACAAAGTTAAAGGCTAAGATCTTGAAACTGAAGTATCCCATCTCTTAAAATCCCAACCTTTGACCAAGCCCATTACAACCTTATAAAAGACTTATTGATTTGATGATTATGTCACCTACATTAGTGGAGAGGAAGTCCTAAGCTCAAAATATGAAGATTATAAATAAGCCTTATGATTGTTTTGCTTGATTGATGAGAAATTATGTTGAATGAAAGAATATTATCTATGGTTGTGATGTATATACATACTATGATTCATGTTGGCATACCTTGAAACTTAGTATAAAATTTTCAAAATGGTTGCATATGAATTACTTGTTAATGAAGAAGATCGATGAGCATGAATTTATTAATACATGATTCTGGGGCAATGATTGATGCTACTTACACTTCTAGCAATTTTGCTTTAGCGAGACCTTGTGTTGTGCATGAACATTACTCGGGACGAGCAATGATTTAAGTTTGGGGGTGTGTAAACTGAAAAATATATAGGATTTTTCCTACATAAATTATCACATTTTTACTTAAATTTGTTGTTAAAACCAAGTAATTGTTTAATAAATTAATGAAATATGTGAAAATATGAAAACAGGACATAAAAATTATTAAAATATGATTTTATGCTTTATTATATAGTTTTCATGCATAAAATGACTTATTTTATATTAAATTGAGCATATTATATTTTTATGACATAAAGTGGGTCATGCATGATTAAATTAAATAATAAAATATAAAATTATATTTAATAATTCATTTTAAAATATTTCATTAATAATTTGGGTTTTAATCAATTTAATTAAGTCGGTAAAATTTAATTCTTTGGTCCTCTAACTTATTGATTTATTTTTTGGACAGGTCTGAGAGCTTTAATTTGATTACAAAATCGTCCAAATGGAGGGTCAAGTCAACCCAAAATTCGACTAAATATGGAGGTACATAAACCATCTTTTGGTTTAATTACACAAGGTCCTTGAAGAATTGAAAAAAATTAGAGATTTGCCCGAAGATTTGCTGGTGACCGAGTCTTAGTCCTGAGTTGTTGTGGCAGTCAAATTGACCAAGAATCAAGCAAAATCAGCCACATTCCCTCAATTCATGGTTGCCCACCCTTGGAAGGAGTTTTGAAAGATGGGCACTCCTATTTTTAGCAAACTAGCTCCCATGCCTCACTTATAAATAAGAGCCCCTTTCTCACTTTTTCAATCATCCCTCATTCCTCATTCATCCCTCACCCATTTATCGTTTTCTCCTCTCTCAATTCTCTTAGCTTTCTTAGCCCTCACGCTTATCATCATATTTGCATAAATATGTTGAGCAAATTAGCCTTTTAAAGAACCCTTGGTCAACCACTTTGGATAGCCATCAGCAAAGGAGCAAAGCGAAGGAAAAAAAGAGCCCTCATCAATCAGAGTCTTGGGTGACAGCCACTCTGAATTGGGTTTAATCTTTCTTACTTTAATTTAATTCAAGAATATTTGCTATGTGTTCTTTATTCTTGTTTACAACAATGATAGCTTAATTTTATTTAAGCTAGGATGATTGCTTTGATTTAATAATAATTATTTGATTCATGCTTATAATATTTGTGCATCAATCGATCATGTTTTCAATTAAAATCAAGTCTGTATTTCGTTCATACATGATTGAAATGCACCTGAATTAGTTGAGCGATCCTAACCAGACGACGGCTAATGGACGCATAATTGAAATGTGCATGCTCAATTTAGATCCTAACCCGATTACATTGCAGGTTGCATAACATCCCTAACCAAGCTCTGTTATCTGCATAGTTTTTAGATTTGTGTGATTAAACTGTTTCAAACCTAACATGTCCCTATTACCTCGCACGAATACTAAGAAACCCTTAGTAAATAAGGATCAGTAAAATGTGTATTTACTAAGTAAAGGATTCCGAAAGGACCTAACATGGTTTCCAAACTCATGAAAGATCGAGTTGCCATCGAATGTTTTTTCGAATATTGGTAAGCATGTTGATAATAATTTGAGTTTAACTAAAGTAATTGTTCTAGCTTATTTATGTTATAATTGTTGCTTATTGTGTTAATTCTGCTAAAATCTATCTCATTCATATAGTTTGCATACTTAGGATAAATTGCACTAGGGATCATTGCATTTAGTTTCATATACTTCATTTTTCATCACTTCTCAATTATATTGTTTTTATTTATCAAATTGTTAATACACTTTTACAAATTAAGTGACTTAGCACAAATAAAATCCCTGTGGAGACGATAACTCGATACTTACTTATTACTTGATAACGATTGTGTACACTTGCACAAACCCGAGCGTTACACAATTCATCGTCACATTTCTGAGCTTCACAAATTTGCTAAAGAAATAATGGTTTAGCTTTTAACTCAGCTAAAATCGAACTATCATTAGACCAAAAAGCATATTATGGAAAAATTAGACTTTTGCCCCTAATTTTTTATTTTTTACAATTTAGTCCTTAGTTCATAAAAATACAAATTCATGCAATTATGTCTCTACTCATGCTAGCCGAATTTTCCTTATTACCATAGCAGCCCATATTTTTCATTTATTTCACATTTCTACCACCAAATTTACACATTTCTCAATTTAATCCCTAATTGACAATTTTACCAAAAATCACTTTACAAATGTTGTTTATCTAACAACAAGCATACATTTTCTATCATCAAACATCAAAATACATGCACATTCATCAATGGTAAAACTCTAAACCCTTTAACAGTTTTGCAAATTAGTCCCTAGGCTGCTAGATTAGTTACAACGACATCAAAAACATAGAAATCATTAAAAATTGAGTCAAAATCACTTACATGCACAAGGAGACTAGGTCGAATGCTTCAAGCTATTCTCATGGCTTTTGTATTACCTAATTTTCAGCTAGGAAGGAGATGAATGAAATAAAATGGCCTTTTGTTTTAATAATTTATCTTTTCATTACTTAATTACCTAATTAACCTTTAAATTAATTAAAATTACAAAATTTCCAAGCCATTATCATCCACTAACACATTAATGGGCTATTTACCAAATAAGGTCCTCCAATTTAAAGTTCTATAGCTATTAGACACCTTTAGCTAATAGAACTCAAGTTTTACAATTTACGCGATTTAGTCTTTTTTATCCAATTGAGCATTCAAAAGATAGAATTTCTTTATGAATTTTTCACACAATCATACTATCATGTTGTAGACTGCAATTTAATAATAAAATAATTATTTCAACCTCGTACCTTGTGATCCTAAAATCCAATGTTCTAATTTGACTAAAAACAGGTTGTTACAGATAATGTATGAGTAAGATTCCATATGCTTCGACTATTGGGTCTATCATGTATGACATGCTATGTACTCGTCCAGATGTATCGTATGCTTTAAGCATGACGAGTTGATACCAATTTGATCCTAGTGAAGATAATTGGGTTGTAGTTAAAAATATCTTTAAGTACTTGAAAGGACTAAGGATACATTCCTTATATATGGAGGTGAGGAAGAGTTGAGTGTAAAAGGTTACACTGATGCTAGCTTCCAAACTAAAAAGGATGATTCAAGATTGCAATTGGGTTTTGTACTTTGTCTTAATAATGGCTTTGTGAGTTGGAAAAGTTCAAAGCAAGATACAGTAGTTGATTCTACAACTGAGGACGAGTACATTGTAGCTAGTGAGGCTGCAAAAGAGGCTGTTTGGATCAATAAGTTCATATCTGAACTAAGAGTTGTGCCTAGCATATTAGATGCTATAGAACTTTTTTCTGACAACAACAGAGCCATTGCACAAGCAAAAGAACCTAGATCTCACCAACGATCCAAACACATAATTAGGCATTTTTATCTCATTTGAGAAATCATTGATTGAGGAGATTTGGAAATATGCATAATATCAACAAATGACAACATCACTGATCCACTAACAAAGCCTTTGACATAGCAAAAGCATGATCATCATACTAAGTCACTTAGTATAAGATATATGATTGATTAGTATTAGTGCTAGTGAGAGATTGATAGACTGTGTCCAAAGGCCAATCATGATATGGTTGTAATTACATACTTAATTACCCTCTTTATTAATATAAGGCATTGCCAATACTATTTCAATTTCTTTTTCTTTGTATATAAATAAATTGATTAATGATAAAGTCCTAAGAATAATACGATTATTCTTAAAATATCCTTAGTCAAGTATTATTGTGGGTTTAGACAATAATAATGCATTGAGACTAATAAGTAATTGATTGATGATAAAGTGTTGTCATTGATATAGGGATTTCAAAATCAATACATGAGTATGTGTTAGAGAACAACATATCAAATTGACCCGCCATGAGTGTGTTTCTTGGATTATTATGTAATAGTCACAAACATTACTCGTAGTGATAACTATGTATATGATCCTCAGACTTGAGATCATCATTGTCCCAAGATCGTGAGTTGTATATTTTGATACAGTCAAACATCCACTATAACAGGTTGTACTATAAAGACTAATGTTGGATATACCACAATTCATGTAGTGGGATATAATTGGTCAAGATAGGATTTATCCCTACTACATAATAGGAGTAATATATTGGGCCACTTGATGAAGTAAGACCAGCAATGTATGGCCATGGTCAAATAAGTTGATATGAGATATCACACTTATTTGTTTAACATAGTCTACTCAAAATATTAAGAAATGTGATATTGGACTATACAAGTGTGACTATACCATGACTTGTTTCCAATTAAGATGTAAAGGATAAAAGGATATAGTACATGAAATTTTTATCACAAGAAAGGTTATGTCAAATCATGACTTCTTATAACTTGGGTAGTAATGATGCATTGCTAGATTTCACTCATTGCTTATAACATTAGAAATATTCTAGTATTACTACCAACATTACAAGAACCTGTAGGTCACACCCTATAGTTAAAGTGAACAGACTTTACACCAATAAAATGGGCATATACCTTCCTACATACAACTATGGCAGATTCTTATCATTGGTAGATAACTATCATCTGGTGATAAGGAATTAGAGCAGAGGAAATGAAATAATGATCGAATTCAAGTTGTTTAACTCAAGATGTAACGCCCCAATTTTCGGGAATTTTAAAAATGTTGGAAAAATTTAAAAATTCTGTGTCCTGTTTGTTTTTCGTAGGATTAAGTACGTTAGTGGGCCTCTAGAAGGCCCAAGCTTAAGGTAAAACCCGGTAGTTTTAATTAATTTTAATTCCATAAGAAAAGGGGTTCTGGTTAATTGGGCTTTTAGGTATTAATTGTGTAAAATAAATCACAAGGAAGCATGTGGTAAAGTGGCTAAGTGACGCCACTAGGAATGCTATAAGTGGCGTGTGGATGATTGGGAGGACCCAGGGTCAAGTCACAATGACAGCAAATAAGGGATTAATTTTATGAATGGAAAAGGTAAGTAGTGGAACTGAAGTGAAAGACTGTTAGGAAGAGTTGGAGTTGCTCAGGAGATTGAGTAAGGAGGGGATAAGGGAGAGAATTTAGGAGCTGATTAGGGAGAGCTGTGTTGGCCGAATAATGGACTCTTGAGGAGCAAGATTTGGCCAGCCAAGGGGAGCTTTAGGGAGGCAAAATTCGGCTAGGGTTAAGCTCAGTATAAATTCGGCATTAAGGGGAAGTTAGGCCATTTGCTGACCATTTCCCTCTTCATTTTTCTCCCCTCTCTTCATCAACCTTTTTCTTATTCTCCTTTCTCCTTCATAGCCGAACCCTTCTAACCTCTTGTTCATCTCCATCCTTCCCTTCAGACGTTTCAAAACCTTCATAGCCTTTGGCCATAAAAAGCCGAAATCCCGAAAGCTACACTTTCTTCTGTGCCGATTTTTCCTAGCAAAATTCTCTTATTTTGCTTATCACCTTTGGCCGATTCTTTCCTCCTTTAAACCTCAAGTTGTTTTTGACAAGACCACAGTAAAACCCTATTAATTCATCTTTTTCTACACAGTTGCAAAAAAGCCGAAAACCCCACTTTTATAGGGACTTAGCCGAATATTGAAAACACTGAAGGCTTGACTTTGGTGATCGTTTGAGGGTAGAGCGGCATTGGATTTAAGTAGGCATCAATTGGAACATTGGTCGAAGTAATCAGTGGTAAGTAGTTTCAAAACATAGTCTTTCTTTCGTATTTTAGGAAAGGCCGAAATCCCTAAATGTTAGGGAGGCTGTCGATTTGGACTTGTAGCCCTAAGGGGTTGTAATAACTGTTCTGCTTTGGTAAATGGTGTGATTTAGAGGCTGCTGATCAAGGGCTTGGACAAGTGGAACGATCAGATCTTTGGATTTAAGACATAGTTCAGCAACAAGGTAAGAGCAAGAAGGTTCTAAGCATGTTTGGCCGAATATGGTAAGGGGCTATTTACTCAGTAGTAATTCGATATCTAGAGTAATATGTTAGTGATTTAATTGTAGGCATTTCGTGCGTGGATCTCGACAACGAATCGTCGCAAAACAGGTGTGTAACTAACACTCTCTCATAGACTAGATCGGCAAAAGTCGAAAAGCCGAAATGCCGGAAAGTTGGTATTTTAGGAATTTGCGAATGTGAGAATGCTCGTAAGATAGTTGGGTTTGTATGTTTGGTATTCTGAAGGTAATAAACTGTCGTACATGCGATTTCATACATTTTGATAATGTGGGCTTAATGGGCCAAAAATCGGGTTCATGGGCCAACGGGCTCAATTTGGTAAGTATGCGCGGTAAGTATCTGATAGTACGTAAATGGATAGGATATGCATGAAAACCCTAGAAGTAGCTAAATCACTACAATACCCTTATGTATGGAAAATTACCATGATATCCATAGGTGTAAATGACCAATATGCCCCTAGGGTTAATTTTATCTGAAAAGCATGTTGATTTAAATCTGTATGATGTATGCCATGAATGAATATTTGTTGCATGGGGTCATGGGTTATATTTTGGAGGAAGCGTCCTGGTGGCTATGCCACAATTATCTGATCTAGTGGCTCTGCCACATATTTCTGTTCTGGTGGCTCTGCCACGATTATCTGTATCTGGTGACTCTGTCTCATTATCTGTTCTGGCAGCCATGCTGCATAATTCTTTGGCGTGTAGCGGTTGGGTGGGTCGAGTAGTCTCCCCACATGGTGAAAGGTTGGTAAGGGGGTGTATGTGGTTGGTTATGTGTTGGGTTTTGCATATACATGAAATATCTGATCTGATCTATTATGGGCTTATGGGCTTAATCTGTATTCTGTTCTAGGCTAAGGCCAATTTATTTTGTTTCTGTGGTTTAAGCTGATATGGGCTATGGTTGGGTTAATTTTACACACTGAGTTTCCCAAACTCATCCCCTATTTTCATCCATGCAGGTAATCCCCAGCCATAGTGGGCTTGGAGCTGCGAGGGATTCGGAGTGGCCACTCGTTCTGCAATATGGATTTCTTCTGGTGATTTGGACTTCAATTTTCTTTACTTTGATGATTTGGGTTTTGTTATGTAATAAGGCCGCTTATGATTATTTTTAATTGGGTTTTGATTTATAACTTATCATGATGACCTTAAATTATATTAACTATCAAAATGGGCTAGATCTAGGGTTCGTTTTCCAAAAACATAAACTGATTCCGAAGTAACACGATTACAAACAAGGCTTCTGCTATGATAACGTTTTACAAACTTAAATATGTTTTATTCTAAAATAGACATAATTTCAAGGGTAACCTAAAAATATACGCGATGTTAGAGTGTGGCAATGGCGGTGTGCATGTCTAGGATTGGATCCGAAAGAGCTTGGTACTTAAGCAATCCGATGGATTCACCTCCTTTTTCCGGTTTTCTACCTGGTGCGCAGCTTCCATTCACTTTAACCCTCAATGAATTAATCCTTTGAACATCAAGTACGATTTCCTAGACTTAGAATGAAAAAATGTTTTAACGTTTTGATGTGGCACGTCGGATCCGATCATAACGTCTAGGCCAGGTTTGGGGTGTTACACAAGAAGGAAAGATTTGGATGTGACCTAACAGGAATAAACCAAATGAAATTAGAAAATAAGAAAATTTTAAAAAATTAAGCGTAAATAATCAAAATAATAACTAAATAGAGAAAAGATAAATTAAAATAAAGTGGAAAATGGAACGATAAACCGATGGATATCATGGATAGAAGGATAAATATCCAATTGAACCCTTTGAGATATAAATCCCAAAAAAAACTCAATTATTTGCTCTAATCAACCCTCCAAGAAATAACCCTTAGCAAATTGAAGGGTGAAGAATTCATTCCCATGACTCCTTAAAGAAAATAGAGAAGAAAACTACTTCTAAAAATCACAAGAAAGAAATTTTACACAAAGAAACAAACTCCTATGGTTGAAAACTTTATTAATGAAAAAAATTGTCTCCTTAATGAATAATAAAGAAGCCTTTATATAGGCTAGCTAAATAAATTTAAATAAAACTATTAAGTATATTAGAACTTGAATTAACCTAAACAATAAGTAGTTTTAAACTAAACTTTCTTGTTGACATAAAACTTCTAAATAACTTAAAATACTTAATAATAATAATAATAAGTTTGGAATAATAAAATAATAAGAACTTCTAAATACAATATTGAGCTCATATATAATAATAATTAAGCCTAAAACCCGAACCCAATATGATTTAAACTCGAATTAAAAGCCCCAAAACTCGTAATTCTCGTCATAATCCTGTCCAGAAATTCTGCTAGCGTAGTCTTCACTAAAATGGTCATAACTTGAGCTCTAAAACCTAAAATTGAGTTATTCAAAGTGTATTTCAAAGCTAAGAAATAAATCTTTGAACGCCATGTAGACATTTTAACCAAGAAATGCTTGAATCCCATCCAAAAAATTCATCGCAAGTCTGATGATTTCCCAAACTTGAAAAAAGGCAGCTGCAATGAATGGAATTTAATAAATTTCACCCCACCCGTGCATGTATCACCTGGCAAACAATATCGCTCATGGAATAGCTTCGCTTGGAGAACAGTATCGCCTGGGGTACAATGTCACCTAGCTAATACGATTCGCAACTTCTTTCCAGAATAAATATTTATGGAAGTTAGTATTCTTTTAGAAAGAATATAATTTCAATCTCTTCCATGATTCTAGCTACTCACTATTTAGAAAAATACATGCAACAAATGAGTCTAGCTAGCTACTCACTAATTGTTATAGTATAGCAAAGTGTTAACAGAGATTTTTAACGCTAATTTATAAATTAACTATATTAAGGAATAAATTATAAATAAAAGTACTAAAAATTCAAAAATAACTAACAATCGGGTGTTGGTTAACTTTGATGTGGTTCATTAATCTTTGAATTAAAGTCTTAAACTGCTTAAACTCCCAAAATGGCTTCATTTTGACCATTCAGTCTCAATTTTATCAAGCTAGACAAATTACTCGAGATTATTTCTCGATTTCATTGGTTAACTTGAGACTAATGAATTGGTGCCCAACAAGATCTTCTCTCAGTCTCACTTGCCTAGATGTTCCCTTAGGATCGTCAATCCTAATATTTTAGGTTCATTCAATTAATCTAATTTATTAAAATTTATTCCCTTAGCTAAAAATCAACTTACCCACATCTCTATTAACCAACCCCTTTCAGAGATTAGTTATCCTTGTTAAAAACTGAGTAAACAAACATAAAAATCAAAACTTCAATAACCATGAACATAAACCCTAAAGAAAACATAAAAGTTGGGGTTTTCACTCTTTAAAACTTGCAAAAAAGATAAATGGAAGAATATAATAGTGAAATTTAAAGCTAGGAACATAAAGGGAACATAAAAGGAACAAAATTTAACTGATTAAACATAAAAGATGAAAGAAAACCTAAACTAAAGAGTTTTCTAAACCTAAACCACAGCCTCTGCTTTTTTCTCAATCAAGAGTGGTTTTTAATAGCTTATTTCTAACCCCAAAAATGTTTCCTATAGTGCCCTTGAACGATGGATTTTGATTGGTGCTTCGAGTGGACAAACTCTACCCCTGATGTCATTTTTTTTATCCCTACACAGCAGGGATATCACAATGCCCAGGTGAGGATATCGCGATACCCTAATCAGAATACATAGGGGGAGTTGTCACGAGTTAAGTATTGCGATACCCCAAGGGGATATTGCAATATACAAGGTGGATATCAAGATACCCTTGTAGCTTGGTCCCAAATCTTCTCCATTTCGAGTCTGTTAATGGTATTGCGATACTCTAGCTTTGATATCGCGATAACACTGCTTGTGGCTTGAATTGTTCTCCATTTGGGACACCTACATGTCCCTACAAGACTCAAATACACATTAGGCTCCCCAATGGCACAATTTGCCATTTTGGATTGAAAAATGAGGAAAAAGAGGTGATTTTACGAATCTATTTTCAAAATCTAAAATTATGTAAAACTAATAAAAAGACACTAAAAACACTTGAAAACAAGCTCATTAAGTACCCAATTTGACACATCAACTTATGGAAGATCATATTTCTAGACTCAATACATGCTACGTTCAGTCCTAGAATCTACTAAACAGTAGTTGTGATACCACTAAATGTAACACCCTATATCCGGTTCAATTGCCAGACGCGAGATATAAGATGTTACGACAGTTAACAACAATTGTCACCTATGGATTCTACTTAATATTCAATCAAACCATAAAGCATTCAATATTATAAGTATAATATGATTCACAACCAAAACTAAGACTCAATCGGGCTTACGAAAGCTCAAAACCCAACTTGGAATTAATTCAGGACTAATCTAAAACTTTTACAAAAATATAGGTAAAAATAAAAACAAGGGTCACTCGCCGTGTGGCCAGGCCGTGTGACAGGCTAAGACTGTGTGGTGCTGTATCACATAGTTGTGTCCTCAAACTAATTTTTTGTAAACCTGAGTCACATGGCCGAATCACCAGGCCATGTACCAAACTGTGGTCGTGTGGACCTAATTGTAAAATTTTGCTAACATTCACACGACTAAATGGCTGGATCGTGTAAGAGACTAAGACAGTGCACATTGGAGTCATACGACCGTGTATCCAGACCGTGCAACTCACTAAGGACATGCACTCCAATCACCACCCAAATCATACAGACCACACGGCTGGGCTACATGTTCGTCTATGGCACATGGCCGTGTGTTATACCATGTATGTCAAAAAGATGCCCTAAAAGGCATGTTACAACTCCAAACACTCAAATATACAACAACAACGCAACATGCCATTCCTCATCCTATTCAAATAAACCAAAAACATGCCAAAAACGTAACTTGAATCATCCACTCTAAATGCCTAACCAATATGCCGTATTAGGCACCACAATTTGTCAAAATTAAATCAACCATTCACACCAAGTATATCCAAAGATTCATGCCATACTTTCATCACCAAATCATCATTTTCAAGTGCCAAATTCAACAACCAAAAAGTACCATAAGTAGTAAAACATATTTATACCATCACATGCCACAACTAACCAAAACAACCATAAAAGCTTACATCCATACAAATAGTTCACATCAAGATGGCACAAAACATAATTCAACTACTTATATACACATTAACCATTACTCGATCCTACTCACACGAGCTATGGAGAATCCACAAAAAATGTTGAATATCATCCATCGGTATGGTATCCATCAACAGTACATAGTACCTAATAAATATGATCACCAGTACCTAGTGTTTGATATAATATGAACACCAATACAAAGTATTTGATAATATAGTCACCAGTATCTAGTACCTAATAAATATAATCACTGTCACATAGTGTCTGATAAACCTTAATGAAATATCATTTGTATCCTAATCATTCACTAAGTTCACACGGGTCTTAATTCAATTTTCATACTCTTTCCCTCATAATAACATAGTCTCATATTCCACATGGCCATTTACATTCCATATCATCTCTCAATTCATTCCAAACACATATAATTACCATACTTTACAATTCAATCCTTCAATCTAAATTTTAATGTTTATTTCAAACCAAGTAATGTTAACACATATATACGTAATACAAATATAAATAAGTATTAATCAAAATGAACCTAATATGAACTTACCTAACAAAATAGCAATGAACACAACACCGAGGACTATTCAACAATTTTTTCTTTCCCTCGTTTATGGACCGGTTGTTCCATTTCTTGATCTATATAATAATTTAACTCAATTAATAATTACTATTAGAATTAAGTGACCCGAATTCTTATTTAAATAAAATACAGTGGTAAAATAAAATAAAAGAAGAATCCATATAAAATTACACTTCTTTTATTTTATTTTAGAATAAGGTTTTTTAAACCTTATTAAATTCTATCTATTTGATATTGATTAGAATAAAGTGTTTCAGTCTTACTAGAATATGGCTTCACAAGCCTATAAATAGACATAGTATATTCCTCTTGTAATAATTCAAATTTGACATAGTGAATTTTTTTCTCCTATGCCCGTGGTTTTTTCCCGAAAGGGTCTCCACGTAAAACTTTGTGTGTTCTTTATTTTATTTTATTTTTTACTTTATTTTATTTTATTTTCACTAATTGGTATCAGAGCTTCCAGGTTGTTCATCTCGATCACGATAATGGCTCCTTTGAAGTATAAAATTCTGCTGTTGGATCGCAATGCCAGATTTGCATTGTGGTAGATTAAGATGCAAGCAGTTCTTGTGCAGATGGATCTGGAGGATGCCCTACTAGGGATAGATAAGATGCCTTCGAAATTAATAGATGAAGAGAAGAAGCGTAAGGATCGAAAGGCGTTAACACAATTACATCTGCTTTTGTCCAACGAAATTTTACAGGATATGATGAAAGAGATGACCGCCGCTGCATTATGGAAGAGGCTAGAACACATATGTATGTCGAAAACTCTAACAAGCAAGTTGCATATGAAGCAGCGTCTTTATGCTCATCGTTTGGAAGAAAGTGCGTCTGTACACGAACACTTAACAATGTTTAAAGAAATTCTCTCAAACTTGGAGGCCATGGAGGTTCAGTATGATAAGGAAGATCTAGGGTTGATTCTACTTTGTTCATTGTCCCCGTCTTATTCAACATTTAAAGACATGATTTTATATAGTCCCGAGTCTCTCACAGTTAATGAGGTTTATAATTCTTTGACCTCGTATGATAAGTTGAAGCATCTTGTGGTTAAACTCGACTCTTAGGAAGAGGGTCTCATTGTTCGTGAGAGACAAGATCAGAATGTTGATGATGATCGTGGAAGGACACAGTAATGGAATCCTCGCAGTAAATCTAAAGGTAGATCAAAGTCTTCAAACAGAGGTAAAACTTGTAACTTCTGCAAGAAGAAAGGGCACATTAAATTTGAGTGTTATAAGCTATAGAACAAGATTAAAAGGGAGGCTGCAAATCAAAAAGGAAAACAACCAGAAAATTTCGATGAAGCTGATGTTGTAGAAGACTACAGTGATGGTAAACTTCTAGTCGCTTCAGTCAACAATTCTAAAGTGAGTGAGGAGTGGATACTTGATTCAGGCTGCACCTTCTACATGAGTCCCAATCAGGATTGATTTACAACTTATGAAACAGTGTCTGAATGTGTTGTTTTGATGAGAAATAATGCTTCGTGTAAAATCATTGGTGTTGGAACAATTAAAGTTAAAATGTTTGATGGAGTTGTCAAAACATTTAGTAACGTATGACATGTTCCAGAATTGAAAAGAAATTTAATTTCATTGAGTACTCTTGATTCAAAAGGGTACAAACACACAGTTGAAAGTGGGGTTTTAAAGATTTCCAAAGGTTCTCTTATTGTGATGAAAGGGTAGGGAAAGACTGCCAACTTATATGTTTTGCAGGGTTCTACTGTTACTAGTGATACAACTGTTGCTTCCTCTTCCTTGTCAGATGATGATATTACTAAACTTTGGCATATGGACCTAAGGCATATGAGTGAGAATAGCATGGAAAAATTGAGCAAAAGAGGACTTCTTGATGGGCAAGGAATTTGCAAAGTGAATCCATAACACAAAGGGAACATTGGAGTATATTCATTCTAATCTGTGGCGGCCATACAGAGTGCCTTCGAGAGGTGGAGCTAATTATATGCTAACCTTTATTGATGATTTTTCTAGAAAAGTTTGGGCATCCTTCTTGAAACAGAAAATTGATGTGTTTTCCGCATTTAAGTCTTGGAAAATTATGATTGAAAAATAGACGGGAAAACAAATAAAATACCTCCACACAGACAATGGCTTAGAGTTCTGTTCTGATAAGTTTAATAGATTGTGCAAATCAGAAGGGACTATGAGACACTTGACAGTTCGCCATACTCCACAACAAAATGGCGTTGCAGAACGAATGAACAGAATGATCATGGAGAAGGTTCGATGTATGTTGTCAAATGCCAACTTACCAAAGTCATTTTGGGCTGAAGCAGCCTCTACTGCATATTTTTTTATCAACTGATCCCTGTCCGTTTCCATTGAGAAAAAAACTCTACAAGAGGTATGGTGTGGTAATCCTGCTAATTATTCTAATTTAAAGATCTTTAGGTGTCCTGCGCATGCTCATGTTGATAATGGAAAATTGGAACCGGGATCAATGAAATATGTTTTTCTTGGTTATAAAACTGGTGTAAAAGGGTATAAGTTATGGTGTCCTGAAAATAGAAAAGTTGTGATCAAAAGAGATGTTGTTTTTGATTAAACTGCTATGCTACCTAACTTATCTCTTAAAGACTCTTCTAATAAAGAAAATCAAAAGCAGGTGGAGCATCAGATTAATACAGAGTCGACTCCTCAAGCCAGTGCAAAAATTGAGAATAGAGTTGCTTCTTCACCACAATACTCTATCTCCAAAAACAGAACTAGAAGAGAAATTAAACCTCCAAAAAAGTATGCCGAGGCTGATCTAGTTGTTTATGCTTTAAATGTGGCTGAAGATATAGATGCGAATCAATAGCCATCTAATTATTCTGAGGCGGTTAGCTATGAAGACTCAGAAAAGTGGATGTTTGCTATGCAAAAAGAGATGGAATCACTCCACAAAAATAGAACATGGGATCTTGTGAAACTTCCTAAAGGTAGAAAGGTTGTTCGTTGTAAATGGGTGTTTAAAAAGAAAGAAGGGACTCTAGGAGTTGAAGAACCCAGATATAAAGCAAAGCTTGTTGCAAAGGGTTACAGTCAAATTCCAGGAGTGGACTTCACAAATGTGTTCTCCCCAGTTGTTAAGCATAGTTTGATTCTAGCTTTACTTGGTATTGTGGCCATGCATGATTTGGAACTTGAGCAGTTAGAGGTAAAAACTGCATTTTTGCATGGAGAACTTGAGGAGGATATTTACATGCAACAACCAAAAGGTTTTACAGTCTTAGAAAAAGAGGACTATGTTTGCTTGCTGAAAAAGTCACTTACAGTTTAAAACAGTCACCAAGATAGTGGTAAAAGAGGTTTGATTCCTTTATAACTTCTCATGATTTCAAAAGAAGTAGTTTTGACAGTTGTGTTTACTTTAAGAAAAACAATGATGGTTCTTTTGTGTATCTACTTCTTTATGTTGATGACATGTTGATAGCAGCAAAAGATAAAAGAGAGATAAGAAAGGTCAAAGCCCAACTAAGTGAAGAATTTGAGATGAAATATTTAGGACCAGCAATGAAGATACTTGGTATGGAGATTCTCAGAGATAGAAAAGCAAGTAAATTGTACCTAAGCCAGAAGGGGTACATTGAGAAAGTTCTTTGCAGGTTCAATATGCAGAGTGTTAAGCCTGTTAGTACTCCTTTAGCAACCCATTTTAGACTTTCATCAGCTTCGTCTCCACAATCAGATGATAAGATTGAGTACATGTCACATGTTCCATACTCAGTGTAGTGGGATCTCTCATGTATGCTATGGTTTGCTCACGTCCAGATTTATCATATGCAGTCAGTGCAGTTAGCAGATACATGGAGAATCCCGGTAAAGAACACTGGAAAGAAGTTCAGTGGATTTTAAGATACTTACGAGGTACTAATGATGTTTGCTTACAGTTTGGAAGAACTAGAGATGGAGTTATTCCATAAACTAAATCTGTAACACATTTATAACATGAATTCATTTCTTAACAACATATCCACCATCTTAAATCAATGCCTTTGTTCCATACGAGGTCTTACATGAATCTTGTTTTACTCACTTAATGTCTACTGACCGATCTCGCACACATAGTGCTCGGTTGAAGAACTCGCACTCTCAGTGCCTCTAATCATTTGCACATATAGTGCCCCTATTCATTTGTTGTTACACATTGAAATGACTTAACCAAGTCTATAAACATCATGTATGTACACTTTTAAACATATCCTTTCATTTAAATTTGAATTCGTATAGTAATGAACACTTAAACTTTGCTCAAATTATCGGCACGAAGCCTACTAGGCACGAAGGCCCGAATACACATCACCAACATGATTGCTCTTCGGGACCTAGCCCGGATATAACACCAGCACGAATGCTCTTCGGGACTTTGCCCGGATATAACACCAGCATGAATGCTCTTCGGGACTTAGCCCAGATATAACACCAGCACGAATGCTCTTCGGGACTTAGCCCGGATATAGCACCAGCACGAATGCTCTTCGGGACTTAGCCCGGATATAACACCAGCACGAATGCTCTTCGGGACTTAGCCCAGATATAACACCAGCACGAATGCTCTTCGGGACTTAGCCCGGATATAACTCTCAATTCTCATGTACATATACATATATAACAATACACATTAGTATATCATTTACATTACTTGAATACAAACACAACATGCTTATCGACCATTCAACTTTCAGTTTCATAGCCACATACAAAGATCACATTTATAGTCATAACACTCTTTCAAAATTGCATCACTTATACCCTTATAATTCAATCCAAATCAAAATTCAAATACGAGTACATGATACATACCTGATCAACTTAATGATTTAAGCATATCCAAGTGAAGTTATATCGCAAATTCTCATAGTCAGAAGCTTGCTACAGCTCGATCGGGATCAAAATTCATTACAATACAACAAACACATTTTAATAGTAAAAAATCATCACACTATCACTTTATCACTTTATGGCATGTATAAATAGACTCACGCGTGCTACGTTAGTCCTAGAATCGACTAAACCGTAGCTCTGATACCAATAAAATGTAACACCCCTATCCCGTATCCGTCGCCAGAATAGGTAAAGGGGCATTAACGGACTTGAAACTCATCCGAACAGTGAAAATTTTGAATATTTTTTTTATAAGAACGTTCCTTTAAGTAAATACTAAAGACAGTCAGGGATACAATTTAACTTCTATAAGTACACATTCAAAAGATGCCATTTTCGCATGGCTTATATACATTAACCTAAATATTCTTCGGCCACTGGTCTATTCTTTACATGCCATAAAATAATTCAAAACATAACAGTAACTAGCAGTGGATAGTGATAGTGTGACTAGTTACTGACAATCCCCGAGCATGTAGCTTCCAAATGAGATCTATAAAACAGAGGAAACAAAGTAAACGGAGTAAGCATTACAATGCTTAGTAAGTTTTAAGCAGTGTCAACAGATAACAATCAAATTATAACATAGTTGTTCGTATTTTTATTTCACTCTTCCTTCTGGCATACCATCCCTTTACCGAATATGCACATCTCATCATATATAATAGGCAGATAAATTCTCACTTGATAGTGATCTCTTATAAACATAGGTACATTACATATTTTCACCTAACTTTCCACATTGACCAAACGCACAATAATCATAAAACAGTCTTATTGCTTTACTCACATATGCATCACATAACGACCTTGTGATTTAGTCCAAATCAAGCTTAAATATAATCTCAAAACACATACCTGACCAACTTAACGCATTGAGCGTATTTATTACCAATTGTTACTGTGAAGTCATATAATCTTATGCTTTACTCGAATCTTCAGCGAAACCTTTAGCTCAAATAGTCCCCACACGTAGTTATCGGGTCTTACTCGGGCAAAATCTCCACACGTAGTCATCGGGTCTTACCCGGACATAATCTCCACACGTAGTCATCGGGTCTTACCCGGAATATATTTCCAAGTTTCATGTACATTTAATCACATGTTACAACATTCACATCGACTATCATATTTGTAATTCAATTGCTTCATCAAATATCTAATAATACACACCTTTCACATTTGGTCATTCGGCCACAATATACACACATCTCCTACATATTTCACACTAGCCATTCGGCTTTACCACATATACATATCTCATACATATTTCACACTAGCCATTCGGCTTTACCACATATACATATCTCATATATATATTTCACACTAGCCATTCGGCTTTACCACATATACATATCTCATATATATTTCACATTAGCCATTCGGCTTTACCACATATACATATCTCATACATGTTTCACATTAGCCATTCGGCTTTACCACATATACATATCTCATACATGTTTCACATTAGCCATTCGGCTTTACCACATATACATATCTCATACATATTCCACATTAGCCATTCGACTTTACCACATATACATATCTCATACATATTTCACATTAGCCATTCGGCTTTACCACATATACATATATATTTATCTTGTACATCAATTTCAGCAATAGCTTATAAGCAACTCAAATAGTTTCATCAATGTTTACAACAAATTCACATATTCACTACAAGCTGTTTTCCTGAGAAATAGTCACTAAATTATTTATAACTGGAGCTACAAAACTCAAAATCAATTGCCGTTAATTTTCCATAAATATAGACTCATAAATATTCCATCTATAAAATTTTCATAATTTTAGGTTTGGCCAATCAATACCAGATTTTTCTTAAAGTTTTCCCTGTTTCACTATTTGACTAATCTGACCACTCTTCACTACGAATCAAATTTCTCATTGTATAGAATTCAAAATATGTTCTATTTGATTTCATTTGAAACTATACTCATTAAGGAGTCTAAGCATATAAATTTTATCTTATAACCATTTTTGTACAAATTATAGTGATTTTCTAAAAACAGAACAGGGGATTTCGGAGCCATTCTGACACTGTCTCACACAACTTTAAATATCTCTTTATAGGAAATTTCTTTGCTTACACGGTCTCTTTTATAAGAAACTAGACTAATTAAGTTTTGATTACATATTTTATTCATCCTATAATTCCACACCAACAATTTATAGTGATTTTCTAAAATCACGTTACTGCTGTTGTCCTAAGCAAATTATTACAATTTGCTTTTAAATTTCCAAGTCCAAACACTTATGAACTTACCACTTGAGTTTAAGACATATCATGGCCACATCATATCTTATTAAATCAACTCATTATGTCCTATTATGATTTAATTTACTCAACGTTTAATCACTTAAAACTTACCTCGGAAGTGGTCGACGACTAGATATCCACGGCCATTCGTTTACTTTCTCTTTTCCCCTATCCGACTTTGATCCTCTTTGCTCTTAAGCTTAAGTAAAACAATAGATTTGCTTAAGTACTTAACTAATATTATTCACTTAACAATCACATTTGGCAATCACATATCATTTAATCTATATCTAAAACAATAGATTTCAATATGTATCATATTTAATAAAACATGCCATGACTCGATTTCATGCTTATTTAATTTATATCTAATTCACATTCACAAGCAAGGAGTCACTTAATTTATCATGCTTCCTTATACATGAATTTAATCATATTGCTGAATGTCCTTATGTGTACATGGTACATACATAAGGCATATATATATACCTATATATGACCATTACAATTTAAACATTTAATCATAATCGGCAAGCTTTATTTCAACTATTTAAGGTGCAAACCAATTATGTTATTCATTAACATTTCGTCCTATTAAATCTTTGATTAACGAATTTAACACCTACCAAAATTCAATCATACATCTAACCTTTATCTCAATACTAAACCGAGTTACAAGATTATACATTACACTAAGCATATCATTAAACATACCTATTCAATTTAGCTAATTTCATAGCCGATTAATCACCTTACCCCACATTACTCAATGCCGAATATTAACCCAACATCCCAAGCATAATCACCATGAAACTTACCTTAATACACATTTTATCCCATTGCCGAATACATATATATATCATCAAACAAATATTTATTCACATAACAACAATTCATTCACATCTCTATAATGATCATAATCGGACATTATAAACAAATCATAAAACAGCTCATAACCATCATCTATATTTACTTCACATAAACCGAAATAACCATTACATCATCTTTAATACACTTAGCATTTTACCCATTTAATCAAGCCAAATCTCAAGACCATTCCATCACACAAATTATACCATAAATCATACTTACAATTTAAGTTAATACATGACCGAAAATCACCATCATTCACATCGTTATCAAACCAAAACCAAAACACATCTATCATCCGTATACCAAGCTTACCAAAACAAACTACTATGAGTTTCAAGCTTATTGACCGAATCTCAAACCTCAAAATTCTAAGTTTAATCTATGGGATAAGTAGAGTTTGAACTAATCATCTCAAACATGCATAGATTTTCAAGAATCATTCAATACATACCTTATTCTAGCCATCTTCTAAGCCAAAAATCAAAGCAACCAAACTTTCTTCTTCTTCCTTCCTCAAGTCACGGCAATGGGGGAGCATGGATGAGACAACTTTGTTTTCATCACCCCTCCATTTTCATTACTTTATTACTAACCTTTTATTTTATTATTTCTAACATAAAACATTAACACAAAATGTTTATAATATGCTTTAACCCATAGCATGGTCGGCCACTACCTAAAGTTTTGGGTAATTTGACATGCAAGGACAAGCATTTTCTAACATGCATCAATAGGCCACTTTAACATTTGCCTAGCACATTTCTAAATTTTCTCACACAAGTCCTATTTAATAAAATTCACTTACAATTAACAAAATTCAAACATGAAATTTTCACACATGCCTATATATATAATAAGCATCAAATATGACGGTTAATTATTTTTATGACTCGGTTTTGTGGTCCCGAAACTACTTTCCTACTAGGGTCACATTAGGGGTGTCACACTAAATTAGAAAGTGAATACGAAACACTTACAGATAATTTAAATATATTTTCATAACAACTTGTCTCAATTTCATACTATTTCATATTTAAGCTTTACTCACCAAAGTATCTGAAATATCATCTTTATGCAAATAGTACATATGAGGTGCATAATGCCATAATTATGAGTGAACACATTTATCAAACATATTCCATATTCATATATCAATGTCTCATGTCTCCATATATCAATAACCGTCATTTTTCTTGTTTTTTAGATAAATATGTGTAACAATTCATAAGCATGCAATTCACTATTTCTTCCTATCAATCACAATTTCAAATGACAAATTCATGTGAATAAGCTCAACCTCATTAGTTGTTTAAATTCTGTCACTTTGATTCACATACTCATAATTTACTAACATAACCTGTCAAACACAATCTCTGAATGATGAAATCACATAATTGAGCTCAATTTCGATGTTTTCTAAAATCTGTCATATAAATACAAATAATAATTACCAAAACTTTTGTCAAATTGGAGAACGTCTTACGTTCATTGGCCTGCATCGATATGCACTGAATTTCACTGATAATCACTGATGCTGTAACGTAACTATGGTCTTTTCACTAAAATTCCATAGCCCAGCTATGGTCTTACACGAAAATCATTTGTCACTTGTAGCCGAAGCTACAACTATTCACTGATCAGGTAGCTGGAACTACCACTTCTCACTGATCAAATTACTTATTATCAAATTAGGAAACGTCTTACGAAATTGAGTACGTTGTTGCTCAATGCCACGATTCACAACTCAGTATAGTTTTCCTCATTGAAATACCATACCTAATTTGACAACTCGGCATGGGAAACGCCATACCTACGTTTCTTAACTCAGTATGGATAATACCATACCTACGTTTCACAACTCAGTATGGTTTATACCATACCTACGTTTCACAACTCGGTATGGATGATACCATACCTATGTTTCAGAACTCAGTATGGATGATACCATACCTACGTTTCACCCTTTGCCATGGACCAACCACGGTCTTTTCTGTTAATTCATCTTGTCGCTGAACTGAAGTGCTCAATTTGATCAATTATTCAATTTTCATGCTTTTACATTATTCACGATTTTATCATCAATACATATGAAATAACACATCATGAAATTCATAAAATTAACAAATGGTCACTAAAATTTAGTCATATAAACTCACAAGTTAGATTTTTGTATTATAACGATAATCATAATTTCATAATAAATATTCCAAATAAAACATTATATCATTTCTAATTCAACATTTATCAATTATAATCGGGCATGTGATCAATATATACACAAGTTATTCATATATATATATGTATATTTTCCTCCTCCTCCTCTCTATCCACATCCTTAGTATAAATAACACACTTGTAAGTAACATTATCCATAATTTTCACTATGTGAATATTCAAGCTATCCATCTGTGTCATAGTCACTAAATTATTTTTATCTTAAGATAAAGAACTCCAAATTAAGATCCGATAATTTTCCCTGAAACCATAAAATTTTCATAATTTTTGGTTTAACCAATAAGTACAGTTTATTCTTTAAAGTCACCCATGTTCTGCTGTCTGACAGTTCCAACCATTTTTCACTAAAAATTAATTATCTCCTCGTACAGGATTCAAATGGTGTTACGTTTGTTTCTCTTGAAAATAGACACATTCAGTATTCTAAACATATAAATTTAAGCCCCTAATTATTTTTATTAAATTTTTTATGATTTTTCAATGTCAGAACAGGGGAACCCGAATTCATTCTGACCTTGTCTTACAAAATTTATTATATCTCATGATTTACAATTCCATTACTTACAATGTTTCTTCTATGAGAAACTAGACTCAATAGAATTTAATTCCATATTTTTTCATCTTCTAATTATATTTCTAAAATTTATGGTGATTTTTCAAAGTTAGCCTACTGCTGCTGTCCAAAACTGTTTTAGTGCAAGATGTTTATTACCATTTTTCCCTAAGCTTTTAATAAATAATAATTTCATCCCTACTCAATTAGCCTCTCAATTGAGCTGATTTTTCTCAATTAACACATTATTCTATCACTTTAAACTACTTTATAACCTTTGGGAATCAGAATTTCAGCACTAGACTTTAATTCCAAACATTTTCACAATTAGGTCCTAAAAATCAATTTCTATTGAAATTACCTAGTAAAATCATCTCATAAACTAATTAAAGCTCCAATTTCATGCTATTTCATCATAAACTTACAGCACTCAACCATGATACTTTCAATTTCATCCATGAAATCAGAAACTAATGAATTTAATAGTAGGACCTAGTTGTAAAAGTCTTAAAAACACAAAAATTATAAGAAAAAGGCAAGGATTAACTCACTTGGTGCAAAAATTATGGAATACCAGCTTAAAGAACCCATCCTATTGCGTTTTGGCTGATGAGAATGAAGAAAAAATGAAGAGAATTCTAGATATTCCAATTTGGTTCCATTTTTATTTAGCTAATTTTGGCAATTTTTCAATTTTGCCCTTCTTTCACCCTTTTCCTGATTTTTCTCAGCTATTGCAGCCCAAAATATCTCCTTTGGGCTTATTTGCACTTTAGATCCTTCCTCATTTGACAATTGAGCTATTTAATCCTTTTAGCAACTTTTACACTTTTTTCAATTTAGTCCTTTTTATTTAATTAACCACCCAAACGTCAAAATTTTCTAATGAAATTTTAATACTACCTCACTAGCACTCCATAAATATTTCTAAAAATATTTATGGCTTGGTTTATGAAGTCGAGGTCTCGATACCTCATTCTCGACCCAATTTACCTAATTAATTCTTTTAAATCACCAAATTCACTAATTCAAAAATACTTCTATATTCACATTTGACTCATAGGTATTAATTTATTAAATTTTTGACTCACTCGTCGGATTAAAAGACATTAAAAAGCCTCAATATATAAATATGCCAAGGACTTTGGAGTAATTAAGCCATTTTAAAACTTACGATAATGTTATATAAAAGGTAAGTCATCATTTTTCACTAACTAGTATTATAATAATAAATTATAAGATTATTGGCTACTTAAGTTAAATTACCTTGCTAATATAAATACATGTTAATTGGGGAAAGAGAGAAAACATATGTTTTCATCATCTTCTCCTCCATTAATCGATTCTAGAGGAAGAAATAAGCAAAGTTTCATTCACTTCATTCGACTATCAAATTAACAAGGAAAATATGCATGGTTATTAAATTTCATAGTTTTCTCTAGTATGAATGTAACACCCCAAACCCAACCAAGACGTTATGGCTGAATCAAGAGATGTCACAAAGAATGGGTTTTGAAAACGGAGTTTTTACGTTAAATCATCTCAGTCTGTTATCTCAAATCTTTTATAAACATAATCAAAAACGTTAATTAATTGTTTTCTTTGCCAAAACTTATTTACAACTGAAGTTTAATAAAATCGATACCTGTCAGAAACCCAATTTGCATTTTTAGAAAAACTTTATTTGTATAAAATCGTCGTTATCATAAAACATTTTATCGAAGCATGCAAGTTAACAAACAATCTAAAACGAAAAGCAACAGTTAAAAGTCCATTAGTCCAAAGAGTCCTAGAAATTACAAACTTTCAAATAATCTGAAATTTAATATAAAAACCATAAATTATTAAACTAAAACAGTTTACAGTTGAGTGGCCACCGCTGAGTCTCCGCCGCACCGATCCGCCTAAGTCTGTGGATTACCTGGATAGAACAGACAAATAGATGTGAGTTTTCGTAAACTCAGTGTACAACCCAACAGAGTTAAGCATGTAAACATACAGAAATCTCATAACAGTCAGATACAGATTCGAGCTCATGCCCATTTCAGATACAGTCATTGAAATCAGATATATAGATCAGAACGTACAGAATCCTACCCCCATCCTCTACACACCAACTCCGTCTATCCCAACACACCACGTGGGGTTAAAAACACCCACCTATCCCTACACACCATATCGTGCCAATACGACATAAGTCAGATAATGTGCAGCCAAGCTGCCAGAAAATAGGCAATGATCGCCACTCAGAACACTTCCTTCCCATATACAAATCCCACCCTGGTAAACAGATGTAGAAATCAGATACATATATAACAGATTACACATGCTCAACATGCTTATATACAGAAAATAGATATGCATCTAGCATAATAATCAGACACGCATAGCATTAACACGCTCAGAACAGAATATCAGTCTATCAGATCCACAGTTTTAGGGTTTGGTTAGCCCTTACTGACCCTACAGTAGGACCACAGTCGATCAGAACGATCCGTGTGACCTTAGGATAAATTTTAGAAATATAGGCCCACACGCCCAGATTGGCCTTCCTTGTGTAGCCCACACAGCCTAGCCCAAGATCCACACGCCAGTGTGACTTGCCCATGTGGGTCCACACGCCCAACCTAGCCTAGCCTATATGGCTTACACGGCCACACTCCAGCCACCACACGGCTATGCATTTGTCGATCACATAGTCGTGTCTCGCATATGGCCATCCACAAGGGCGACCACACGCCCGTGACAGAGCAGTTTTTCAACTTTTTTTGAAACCTTAATTTTTGCATTTCGGGTACACACCTGGTTCATTTAACGAATCAACTCTTAACCCCGAAATAACGCAAGAGCTTACCGTTGACAAAAAGCAAGTAACGACACGATTCAAACTTTCAGAGTGACTCTCCTTCACAACTGCCTTCTCCTAAACATAAATTGGCAGAAGTCAATCCTTAACTACTCACGATTTTGCCAAACAACAGATATACCCAAACCCCCGTTAGGGAACAGAAGTTACAAAATACCTAAAACTTCACTTACCAATCGAATGAAGAATGACAAAATTCTCAAAACGCAAGGATTCAATAGCAGTTTTGTAGAATTGGAAAATGAACAAAATTCAGAAAAAATGGGAGGAGAACTGACATTAATTTTTCTGGAAAGAGAGGAAAATTTTGAAAAAAAATAAAATAAAAATAAAAATAATATCAGATTAACTCTCAAATCCCTCAAATCTCTCCCACTAAACCTTTAATCTCAACCACTACAGAATTCTATCTCAATCCAACCACTTTCAATCTACTGTAGCAAAAATAAACTCCCTTGCTCACATAGAGATTCGAGCACAAGACCTCCAACACACCAACCTCTTTACCATTCGAACCAGCAGTCTCATTTTGATATGAGTTAACAAAAAATCAAATAAAAGCCCACTTAACAAGAATAAGGCTTGGATCTAAAAGTAACAAAATTGATAGAAATGGGACTTGAACTCATGACCTCACACACACACCCAGAACACTTAACCACTAAAGCGAATACACACTTGTGTCAGATAATTACAGAATCAGAAATAAATTATTCCGAGCATTACAACTCTACCCCTTAAAAGAAATTTTGACCTTAAAATTTACCTGATCAAAATAGATGAGGATACTGCTGACTCATCGAGTCCTCAGGTTCCCAAATGGCCTCTTCAGTACCATGATTCTGCCACAGAATCTTCACTAAAGGAATGGCCTTCCTCCTAAAAACCTTAACATCTCGATCCAGAACATAAACCGACTCCTCCTCAAAAGTCAAGTCCTGTCTAACCTCGATTTCCTCAACAGAGACAACATGAGATGGATCCGACCGATATCGCCTCAACATCGAAACATGGAAGACATCGTGGATACGGTCTAACTCTGAAGGTAGCTCTAATTGATAAGCGACCGGTTCAACATGCTTTAGAATCTGATATAGCCCAATAAACCTAGGGTTCAACTTGCCCTTACGACCGAATCTTAGAACTTTCTTAAATGGAGAAACCTTAAGAAAGATAAAGTCCCTCACAGAGTACTCAATTTCACACCTCTTCCGATCTGTATAAGATTTCTATCTATCAGAAGCTACCTTCAAACGATCCCGAATCAGCCTAACCTTATCCTCAGTCTCAGAAACCAACTCAGGACCCAAAACTCAACGCTCGCCTCAC
Organism: Gossypium hirsutum; assembly: GCF_007990345.1. Lineage (NCBI taxonomy): Eukaryota > Viridiplantae > Streptophyta > Magnoliopsida > Malvales > Malvaceae > Gossypium > Gossypium hirsutum. The sequence goes on along the minus strand of NC_053430.1, from coordinate 82,163,459 downwards.
TAAGTCTAACATAACAGAGTGCGACACTTACAACCATATAAAGCCTCGTAAGGTGCCATCTGGATGCTAGCCTAGAAACTATTATTGTAAGCGAACTCAGCTAACGACAGATAATCCTCCCAACTACCTTGAAAATCAATTACACAACTCTGAAGCATATCCTCCAGTATCTGAATCACCCTCTCAGATTGACTATCAGTCTGAGGATGGAACGCAGTACTGAAGTCCACTCTCGAACCCAAAACCTCATGCAATTTCTTCCAGAACCGAGTAGTGAAACGAGGATCTCTATCAGAAATAATCGAGACAGGAACCTCATGTAGTCTTACTATCTTAGAAATATACAGACTCGCTAACTTCTGCAGAGAAAAGCCCGTCCAAACCGGAATAAAATGAGCGAACTTGGTCAATCGATCCACGATGACCCAAACCAAATCCTTCTTAGTGTGTGTCAAGGGCAACCCACTAACGAAGTCCATCATTACTTGTTCCCACTTCCAAAGAGGAATCTTAACGGGTTGTAGCAAACCTGAAGGTAAATGATGCTCAGCCTTAACCTGCTGGTACATCAGACAACAAGTGACGAAATCTGTAACCTTATGCTTCAAACCCGGCCACCAGTATAACTCTTGAAGATCACGATACATCTTATTACCACCGGGATGCATAACATAAGGGCTACATGTGCCTCCTTCAGAATCGACTGCCTCAAATCGGAATCATTCGGCACACAAATCTGACCTTGAAAACACAGCACATCATTATTATTCAACCCAAAATCTGAAGTATTGCCACTCTCAACCTGACGAAATCGCAAACCTAGAGACTCATCCCCCAACTACTTATCTAGAATCTGATCAATCCAAGTCGGCTTAACTTGCAACTCAGCTAACAGACTCCCATCATCAAATAGACTAAGTCGAGTGAACATCGCTCTTAAATCCGTCATCGCCCTATGAATTAGAGCATTGGCCACCACATTGGCATTACCTAGATGATACTCTATCGTGCATTCGTAATCTTTAAGAAACTTAGTCCATCGACGCTGTCTAAGATTCAACTCCTTCTGAGTAAAGAGATACTTGAGGTTCTTGTTACCAGTGTAGATGATACACCTCTCACTATACAGATAGTGCCTTCAGATTTTTAACGTAAAAACCATAACAGCCAACTCAGGATTATGTCTTAAGCTGACGGGACACATAAGCCACAACCTTACCATCTTACATCAGTACACATCCTAAACCGACGTGCGACGCATCACTATATACCACAAACTCCTTTCCAGATTCAGGCTGTATTAGCATAGAAGCCTGAGTCAGAACAGATTTGAGCTTCTTGAAGCTTGATTGTTGCATATCAGTCCAAATAAAAGGAACACCTATAACAGCCCGATTTTGGGCCTAGTCAGAACAGTGGTTTCGAGACCACAACTTCGACGAGAAAAATTTTATTTTTATTATATTTTTATGGTCTACAGTTTCACAGAATGATTTCATGAAAATTTTGTTTGAAAATTTTGACATTTGGGCACTCAATTTAGTCAAAAGGACTAAATCGTAAAAGTGCAAAACTTGAGTTCTAGAAGCTAGAGGTGTCTAATTTCTATGAAATTTTAAATTGGAGGTCCTTAAATGGTAATTAGACCATTGGTTAATTTTTTGGACAAAAATGGACATGAAATAGGTGAAATAGAATATTTTTAAGTTAGGGGCATTTTGGTCATTTAGTAATTAAAATGAATTAAAAAAAATTAAAAGCCAATTTTTGTCCATCTTCAACCCCATGGCCGAGTTTCACAAAGGTAAACCATGGCTAGGGTTTTTAAAGCTTCCAAGCTCGATTGTAAGTCCGCTCTAGCTCCGTTTTTAATGATGTTCATGTTTTTGAAATCCTCGTAATAAGATCTATCTATTTCTACCACTAATTTGAGATATGGTTAAATTCTAGGGTTTTGACCCATGATGATTATGTGTGTATTTTTGTGTTTAATGGTAGAAAATGCATGTTTATGGTTAGAGAAATGACTTTTACTAAGTGATTTTCAGTGAAAATGCCTAAAAGGACTAATTTATAATTGTAAAATATGTAGTAAAAGTGTGTTTTAATGGAAATTATGGGCTTTTATAGTTAAGAAAATGATTCGTCTAGGCTTGTATGTTAAAGAAATTGAACGAAAATCATTTTACGAGCCTAGAGGCAAAAGTGTAATGATGACAAACTTTAAGGGCAAAAATGTAATTTTTCCATAGTATGATTTTCGGGTCACAATGAATAATGTGACTAATAAGTAATTTAAATGTGATGTTATAGATTAAAGAAAATGAGGTTCAGACCTAGAACGGGGAAAATGAGTAATTGACGGTTAGGTCCCTCTTTGCTATTTTTGGTGTTGATGTAAGTTCATGTGTAAATAATGTAATGTTATATCATGTTTTAATGTTTTATTAATTTACGAGTCTCTATGTTTAATTGTTATGACGAGTGTATGAACGACGTTATAGTCTATGAGCGTGACATTGTGAACGAGTTCGACGAATATGTGACATCGAGAAAATCTCGTTTGCACCTTAGGAATAGATTAGGATACGAGTGACATGTCACTAGGAACTATATGTGTTGAGCTCATGAGATATGTGATATGTGTCTATGTGAATCCAGGTGCTGGTCTTGTACGTTCTACCGGTGGCTGGGTGGCCCGGCATGGGTTGCGAGTACCTGTCAGCTTGTGTGAGTAGCCCGAGTAATTACGTCCTAACTGTCAGCTTGTGTGAGCAGGCCCATAATTAGCTCAAGAGTAAGCAATTTGTGATATGTGATACGAGGTAGCAGGTGGCTATGTATGAAGCACTATGTGCAAGCTTTCCATGTACCCGATTAGTATTCCGAGTGGTTCAACAGGTATGTTAAGAACGAGAAAGTATGTGACTATATTTTGAGTGGTACAGGTATGTACACAGAACTCATGTGAAGTGAATTTGGTGTATGATGAATTCTTGGTAAGAATGTACACGAACAAGTTATGCTTATGAAACATTGATAACCTTATGACAAATGATCTACATTTATGATGAATGGATGCATGATAAGGTTTGATAATGATCATGTGATAAGTTTATGAGCCTAATTGATTTGTGATATAGTACAGTTCATTTATTTAAATTGTGTTTCATTAGATATGAGGAAAAGGAAAGACAAACATAATTGTTGAATAAAGTCAATATGTGAATATAGTAAGATATGAGCTTAGACAAGTGAAAGGTGATTGAACTATATGTTGAAATTATGATCACTCATAAATAATGTACATGTGATTAAGAGGATGGAGATAACTTGTTAAACAATGTGATATGTTATAATGGAGAGATTATGGTGGCTAGGCTAATGCCAAGGCATGTAAATGGTGTTATAAGTTAAATGAGTAAGCACTATGAATGAATAAGTGGTAATCATGAAATTTAATGCAAATTGTAATAATAGTATCCTTATGGATAGATAAAGTAAATTAATGTTAATAGTTGTTTATTATTTGCATATGAACTTACTAAACTTTGTAGCTTACTCCCCTTCCTTTCCCACATCTTATAGGGTTGTACGCTAGCTCGAGTTGGAGATCTCTGAAGATGCTATCACACTATCAAGCCATCATGTTGGGTAAATGAACGCAAACCTTTAAGTCTATGGCATGTATAGGGACTTAATCATTTTGTGTATGTGTCATTATGATATGGCCAAATATATTGGCTTGTAATGATTAAGGATTTGATTTGGAATGTAGCCACATAAATTGGCTTATATTGGCTAATGGGTTGCAAGCTTATTAATCACTCATATGCCTATGCCAATGTCCTTGTGTGATGTAGTTTATAATGTTATGTTAATGAAATTAGACTAGATGATACATGTGGGAAGTTGTTATGTTGAAGGTGACTGGGTAAGTGTGGACTTGATAAAGTATGATGTTATGAACATGTATATGAAAGTAAGGAAATGATATGTTTAAGTCTTTATTGTTGATGTATAGGTTAAATTGGCCAATGAATGGCATGTAAATATTCGATAATGACTAGCTATTGGAATGGCTAGTTGTGTATATGCTTCGGTGTTATGTATGTCTAAATGAAAGTTAATACAAAGAAATCATGAAAGAGTAAAATTAGCATTCAAACAGTTTTGGATAACAGTAGTAGTATAAATTTGAAAAATCTCCAAAAATTGTGGAAATAAAATTAGAGGTTTAATAAAATATGAAATTAAATCCTATTCAGTATGTTTTACATAGAAGAAACTTTGTAAGAAAAAGAATTTCACTTTATGAGATATTTTAATTTTTGTGAGACAATGTCAGAATGATTTTGGGTTCCTCTGTTCTGAATTTTGAAAATCATTAAAAATTGTACAAAAATACTTGGGGGTTAAAATTTACATGTTTAAATTCTTAATAAGTCTATTTTCAAGAGAAACAAACAGAAACATCATCCGAATCTCGTACTAAGAGATAATTAACTTTTAGTGAAGAAAGGTCGAAACTATCAAATAGCAAAATAGGGATGAATTTGAAGAATTAATTGTACTTATTGACTAAACCATAAATTCTGAAAATTTTATGGCAGTAAGATATTTGAGTCTAGTTTCGAAAAAATCAAATAGATCTTAATTTAGAATTTTGTAGCTCAAGATATAAATAATTTAATGACTATGACTCAAGTGGACAGTTTTGTTATGAATAGTAAATAATTGTTTTGATATGTTTAAGCCTTGATTATGGTTGTATTGGTAGCTTAATTGTGCCATGTTAAGTGCCATTGAAAGTGTTTATGTAAGTGTGCAAATGAGGGTGGCAAATGGCTTGGTAAATAGCCATTTTCTTGGCCACACGGGCAGAGACGCGGCCGTGTGTCTCAGCCGTGTGAAGGACTCGGCCCCGGGACACAGGCGTGTGACTTGGCCGTGTGACCCCAAATTGTGCATGATATCATAAACAGAGAGTTACAGGGTTGAGGGCACGGGTGTGTGTGACTACACGGCCTACCCATACAGGTGTGTCCCAAGCCACACGGGCGTGTGACCCCTGTTTTGATGAAAAATTTTTAAATTTCCCAAAAGTTTCCCAAGTTCTCGGTTTGGTCCCGAACCGTTACCAATGTATGTTTTGGGCCTTGTAAGCCTATAATAGGGATGATATGAATACATGTGAAAAGTTTTAAATTTGACTGGAAATTCATGTCTTATTTTTGTATTTTTGTTTGAGTTTAAGTCCGGTAATGCCTCGTACTCTATTCCAGCATCGAATACAGGTAAGGGGTGTTACAACACCCTTACATAGAAGCTTAGTCAAAGGAGCTGCAATTAGAGAGAACCCTTCAGCAAAACACCTATAATACCTAGCAAGGCCCAAAAAACTGCGAATCTCCGATACATTCTTGGGCTGTTTCCAATTAAGCACACCCTCAATCTTCTTAGGATCAACACAAATCCCCTTAGTAGAAACCACATGCCCCAGAAAAGTTACCTCACGCAACCAGAACTCACACTTGCTCAACTTAGCGTAGAGCTGTTTCTCATGGAGAATCTAAAGCACTACTCTAAGATGCTCATCATGCTCATCCTCACTCTTAGAGTAAACTAGAATGTCATTGATAAAAACCACGATGAACTGATCTAGATAAGGCTGAATGACTCGGTTCATCAGATCCATGAATGCAGCCGGAGCATTCGTCAGACCAAAAGGTATAACTAGGAACTCGTAATGCCCATAACGTGTCCTAAATGCAGTCTTATGGACATCCACCTTCTTAACCTTTAACTAATGATACTTGGAACGAAGGTCAATCTTCGAACACACAGAAGTCCTTCGGAATTGATCAAATCAATCATCAATCCTTGAAAGTGGATACTCTCTAATACAGTGCTCCAAAGATCCACACCTCAAACAAGCCCCAATCCTCCTCCAACACTCGCCCGAACGACGCCTACCACAATCTCCACACGGCTGAATCCTAGTAGGAGCAACAGGGACCCCATTCTAACTGGCCCATCAGATCTGTCAATTTTCTTAAGCCTTGGAACAGAACTAGAGAGCTCTGAATCCCTCTTATTCTTACCTCTCACTCGGTCCCTATTTTGGCACTCCATATGCTTAACATCCTCAGCGATCTTTGCCTTCTCAACCAGAACCGTGAACTTCTACTCCCTCTGTAACACCCCTATCCCGTATCCGTTGCCAGAACAGGGTTTCGGGGCATTATTAGGATTTACATATCATTTAACAAAAATTTCAATTAAATACTTACCAATTCAATGCATTATATAAATAAACATATTATCGTTCAATCAATATCTTGACACTTGTCTAAGTATCAAACAACAACATTGTTAGTATACTTGTACATATTTCATATAATTTCAACATAGATATACCTATTTTCTTGACATGTCACACTTGAGATTAATAATAGTCTCAATTTACATAATTTCCTTGTATCAACATATCAAAGATAATCATTTATGTACATGTCACGAAACATATTATTCTCTTACCGTTTCTTCTATGAACATATATATCATTCATTTAGTTACACGAACTTACCTGGCGAAATTTCAGAAATATCAATATTCAGGGGGATTTTGGTAATTTTTTTATTTTTCCCCGATTTTCACCCAATCTTGATCCAAATTAATAATTTCATTCAATATATTAATTTAATTAATAAAACAATTCATTTCCTTCATTTTGGACATTTTTTGACATTTTACTAAATTTTCAATACAGTTCTTCTTTTATTCAATTTAGTCCTTGAGTCTAAAACATACAAATTATCCATTTTAAATGTAAACCTATTAAAGGTGGCAACAAACAGCAGTATGTATGTTACCTGGATGAAATACTTCTTTCAATTTTTCATCCCTTTTGCTTCTGTTCGTTTGGTTGCAACTCTCAAGTCCTTGAATCTCAAACTTACTTCATACTTCATCCAGAATTATTACTTTAATGTTCTAGCTTCAATAAGAGCTTCATATTTCATCTGGAATTATTACTTTGTTACTCTAACTTCAACAAGAGCTTCATATTTGATCCGGATAACTTGGTTCTGTTTTTTTTCTTCCTATGTGAAAAACCCAACAAAACCCTTGCTAGCTGAAAATTCATATATTTATTTTCCTCCTCCTCCTCTCTATTCCAAACCCTTAATTTATATAACATGCTACAAGTAACATTATCAATAATTTCACTATTTACTTATATGTATATTCAAAACTGTCCATTTGCATCATAGTCACTAAATTATTTATATCTTTAGCTACAGAACTTGAAATTAAGATCCGCTAATTTTCGATGAAACTAGACTTACGTATCTTCTTACCATAAAATTTTAAGAATTTTTGATTTATCCAATAAGTACATTTTATTCTTTAAATTCACCCTTGTTCTGCTATCTGAAAGTTCCGACCCTTTTTTACTAAAAATTAATTATCTCATTGTACAGGATTCAAATGATGTTTCAGTTTATTTCTCTTGAAAATAGACTCATTCAGAATTCTAAACATATAAATTTAAGCCCCTAATTATTTTTCTCCAATTTTCGATAATTTTCCAAAGTTAGAAAAGGGGAACCCAAAATCAATCTGACCTTGTCTAACTAAATTTGTTGTATCTCACAATCTACAATTTCATTGCTTACACCGTTTCTTCTATGAAAAACTAGACTCAGTCAAATTTAATTTCACATTTTATTCAACTTTAATTCAATTTCTAAAATTTTTGGTGATTTTTCAAAGTTAGACCACTGCTACTGTCCAAAACTATTTTAGTGCAAGATATTAGTTACCATGTTTATAACACTCTTATTTTCTTTCTTTACATTATTTCTCATCACTTTCTCTTGTTTCTCTTCACTAACATAACAAGAACATAGGACGATATGTAAGGAAACTCTATATTAACATCAATCCCATGCTTTTTCAATAATATCAAACTTAAAAATATATTGAAATCATGATGTTCTTACCTTGTTCTATTGATTTCAATCTTCATCTTGATTTTCTCTCTCCTTCAGCTTTCATTTCTTGAAACCAACTTGATATTCTAACTTCTCATAGTTTTCTTAATATTTTTCTCTCTTGGTAGCTATGGAAATTCTTTTGATTTTTGGGTGAAAATGGTGAATTTTAGGTAGAAGGACCAAATTGTAAAGAAAGTAAAACTTTCTTTCTTTCTCTCACGTTAGTGCATGGGAAAGATGATGATAATTTTTCATCTTTCCTTCCTTTTATACTAAATAAATAATAATAAAATATCTCATTAAAATAATATTTATATAATTAAATAATTATAAAATATCATCAACATCATCATTACTTTCTAGATTTCTCTCTCTTCCAATTGACCATTTTACCCTTTATTATCTTTTAAAATTCCATCCTTGAGCCATCATTTAATTTGGTAAAATTGTAATTTAGTCCCTCGTAATTCTTCACCTATTCAATTTGATCCTAGTTCATCAATTTTCCTTGGTTTCTAGATTATTCCACCCTTAAAATATTTACACTATTAGTCCTTCAAATTTTTCATATTTACACTTTAATCCCTCAAATTTTGAGTATTTATTCTTAGGCCACAAAACTTTTCTCACTTTTACAATTTAGTCCTTTACTGAATCAAGATATCATAATTTACTTCTCAATGTTGTCATAACTCAAAATTTTTCTTTTTGTCACTTTATTTCCTTATTTTACTATATCAAAGATAATATCTTACTGTAGAAATTTTTGGGGTATTACACCCTTTGTAGAAGAATCAATACCCTCAAGTTATCCTTCAAGCCATCCTCAAATCGGACGCACCTCTCATACTCAAACGCCACTATGCCTTGAGCATAGCGACTCAGCCTCAGAAACTCAACCTCATACTCAGCCACAGATCTATCACCTTACGTGAGATTCATGAACTAATGCCTACAAGCATCCACATAGCTCACCCCTACATACTTACTCTGAAAGGTGGTCTTAAAAAAATTCCAATTCAGACAATCAGGCTGCGTACCCTCATCAACCATCAACCACCACTGATATGTCTCGTCATGAAGCAAAGAGACTGCACCCTTAAATTTCTGCTCGGGAGTACAGTCTAAATGATTTATAATCCTCTCAGTGGCCTCCAACAATACTCGGCCACTGTAAGGGCGACTCCATTGACACCCCTAAACAACTCAGCTCTATTATACCAGATTCGTTCAGTTACTGACCCACAGCCCCAGATCCAGAAAGAGGTCTAACGACCCTCTCCAATATTCTCAACATGGCCAGGGACAGTGCGTCGTCCCCAGCCGAACGGCTTTGAGACCCAGTCTCAGTCACAGGCGAAATCGGTGTCTCACTCGTATCTAGATTTGACATACTGTCCAAAGAAGAAGACTCAGCTCGAGCCCCCTTATGGCCTCTATTGCGGCCACAAATACCATGTCCACGAGTTCTACGAGCACTTATTGTATAATTCAAGTTTTTTCTACATTATAAAATTTATGCATCAGTTCCAGTATTTATTAGCAAATGTTTTATGTATAAATCAGATGTTCAAAATTGTTTTCAGAAGTTTCAGTTTCTAACTATTTCAATACAGTTTCAGAAAGTACTATCTACAGTGTTTCAAAATAGTTTAATCTAAGTATAGAAATACTTACAAGATCGGCGTTGGAAACTTAGTGAACCACATACTATCTTAATTATTCAAATCATTTGAAAATAACCAACTCTTTTTAAAATACAATTTTGGAACCTAAAATTTCATAGCCCGAGTTTTGTAACCTGGCTCTGATACCATTAAATGTAACACCCCAAATCTGGCTTAGATATTATGGTCGAATCCGGAGATGTCACAAAGAATGGGTTTTGAAAACGGAATTGTTACATGAAATCATCTCAGTCACTATCTCAAATCTTTTGTAACCATAATCGAAAACGTTAATTAATTGTTTTCTTTTTCAAAACTTATTTATAGCGGAAGTTTAATAAAACTGATACCTTTCAAAAAATCAATTTGTATTTTTTAAAAAACTTTATTTGTATAAAACTATCGTTATCATAAAATATTTTATCAAAGCATGCAAGTTAACAAATAATCCAAAACCAAAACCAACGGTTAAAAGTCCATATAGTCTAAAGAGTCCTAGAAATTACAAACTCTCAAATAATATGAAATTTAATATAGAAACCATAAATTATTAAGTTAAAACAATTTACGGTCGAGTGGCCACCGCTGAGTCTCCACTGCACCGATCCGCCTAAGTCTGTGGATTACTTGGATAGAACAGACAAACATATGTGAGTTTTCGTAAACTCAGTGTGTAACCCAATAGAGTTAAGCATGCAAACAAACAAAAATCTCATAACAGTCAGATACAGATTCGGCCTCATGCCCATTTCAGATACAGTTATCAGAATCAAATATATAGATTAGAACTTACAGAATCCTACCCCATCCTCTACATACCAACTCCGTCCATCCCAACACACCATGTGGGGTTAAAAATACCCACCCATCCCTACACACTATATCGTGCCAATACGACACAAGTTAGATAATGTGCAGCCAAGCTACCAGAAAATAAGTGATGATCGCCACTCAGAACACTTCCTCCTCATATACAGATCTCACCCTGGTAAATAGATACAGAAATTAGATACAGATATAATAGATTAAACATGCTCAACATGTTTATATACAGATAACAGATATGCATCTAGCATAATAATCAGACATGCATAGCATTAACATACTCAGAACAGAATAGCAATCAATCAGATCCATTGTTTTAGGGTTTGGTTAGCCCTTACCGACCCTATAGTAGGCCAACAGTCGATCAGAACAACCCGTGCAACCCTAGGATAAATTTCAGAAATATGGGCCCACATGCACTGTAGGCCCACACGCCCAAATTGGCCTTACCCGTATGGCCCACACAGCCTAGCCCAAGATCCACACGTCTGTGTGACACGTCTGTGTGGGTCCACACGCCCAACCTGGCCTAGCCCGTGTGGCTCACACGCCACACTCTGGCCACCATATAGCCGTGTCATGCGCACGGCCACGCCTTCTTCGATCACACGGTAGTGTCTTGCACACGGCCATCTACGTGGGCAACCACAAGCCCGTGTGGTGTCGATAGAGCAAATTTTCAACTTTTTCTGAATATCGATTTCTGTGTTTCAGGTACACATCTGGTTCATTTAAATCCGACAGCAACTCTAAGCACTCCGAAACCTAAAAAACAGTAATCCACTGACCACTTAACAATCATTTAGCGAATCAACTCTTAATACTGAAATAACGCAAGAACTTACCATCGATAAAAAGCAAGGAACGACACGATTCAAACCATCAAAGTGACTCTCCTTCACCACCGCCTTCTCCTACACATATATTGGTAGAAGTCAATCCTTAACTACTCACGGTTCCACCAAACAATAGATATACCCAAACCCTTATTAGGGAACAGAAGTTACAGAATACCCAAAACTTCACTTACCAGTTGAACAAAGAATGAAAAAAATTTTCAAAATGCAAGGATTCAACCGCAGTTTTGCAGAATTGGAAAAAGAACAAAATCCAGAAAAAATGGGGGAAAAACTGACGTCAATTTTTCTAGAAAGAGAGGAAAATTTTGAAAAAGAAAAGAAAATAAAAATAATATCATATTAACTCCCCTAATCCCTCAAATCTCTCCCACTTACCCCTCAATCTCAACCACTTTAGAATTCTATCCCAATCCAACCACTCTTAGTCTACTGTATCAAAAATAAACTCCCTTGCTCATGCAGAGATTCGAACACAAGACCTCTAGCACACCAACCCCCTTACCACTAAACCAGTAGGCTCATTCTGATATGAGTTAACAGACATTTTAATAAATCCCACTGAATAAGAATAAGGCTTGGATCCAAAAATAACAAAATTGACAAAAGTGGGACTTGAACCCATGACCTCTCACACACACCCAGAACACTTAACCACTGAAGAGGATACACACTTGTGTCAAATAATTACAGAATCAGAAATAAATTATTCCGGGCATTACAATGAAACTAGTTCTATTTAACCCATTTTTTATATTTTGGTATTATGTGAATTAATCTAAATGACCATTATAGAGAATATTATGAATTTGAGTTGAAATTAAGAAAATTTAGTTATTAAACTTGATGCATTTGAGAGCTATGTTAGTAAGATAATGGGTTATGTAGGAGCAAGCCTAATTTAAGCTTAAAGCTTTGAAATCCATTATTGAAACATTAAGGACTAAATTATAAAGAATGAAAGCTATTGGGAATTAATATTATAAATTGATAGTTTGAGGTCCCTATACTATATTTTCGAAGTCGGATTTAGATTCAATCGAGTAAAATGAGAGGTTTGAGTATTTCAAATATTAGGGTTTTGAATAACTAAATTGAATAGGTTGCATTTTATATTAAGTTTTTATGTTTCTATTTTTATATGTGAACCTAATGAGTTTCTATAATCAAATTTAGCGAACGTAGATAAAAACAATGTTGAGACATCCAGAGAAAAAAGAAAAGTGAAAGTTCTAGACAAGTAGCCTCTTTTTTGGTTTGTGCTTTCATAATTTATTTTCAATATACATATATATATATGCCTAGTTCAATAATTGAATGGAAATGAAAAGATTATTATATTGTACAAGACCAAAAGGTATGTATATATCTTACTATGTGACATGTGACTATTTGATATGTTATTGGGATATGTATATGCTTGTTATGTGATAATTGTTTGTTATTCTAATGGAAACATACACTATGTTCATTGATAATGAAATATTCCTTATTAACGTTGTCGAATAGAGTTATGGGTATAATTGGCATGTCACAGGGTACGTTTGATAGGTTGGAGATCCAGCACTATGCACGTATATATTGTGATAGTTTCTAATACTCTAGGGGTCAAGAACATATCGCTAGCTCAAATACCCTCGAGGTACAAGTTTATTCTGGAGTGTTTGGTGGGGTCGGTGCATTTATGCCTAATTAGCACTTCAGTTCGTATACTATTGTGTTGGTAGATTGATCTGAATATCCATCCTTGAGTCTGATTCAGATAATAAGGATTCAAATGTGAAATTATATGCTGAACACTTGTATTATTGAAATGTGATGATAATGAAACTATAATATATGAATTAATATGGTAAAATATATGCAAATACCCTAAGGTGCACCAAAACAATGTTATTTGTAAAAAAATTCGATTTAAAAATGTTTTCTGTCACAACGAAAAAATAAAAATTTGAAAACCAAGTTGATTTGTGATATTTATAGTAATAAAATTTCCAAAAAAAGTACCTATGCTTTGTGCGAGACGGATCCTAAACGTTCTCGGCTTTCAACCGAACAATCTTCTCCTCTAGTATTGTACTACAAATCGCTTCGAGTGTGGACTTGAACAATCACGATTCAAACCAGTAGAATTGCTTCAATAGGAAATTAATTCTCTCTCTCAATAGAAACCAATAGAATTGTTATTCCCAGAAAATAGAATTTATATTTAGAAAATAAATTCTCTTTATTTTCGGGTAGAATAACAATATCTTAAAGTTGCATATTTTCTTTTATATTTTTTTAGCCCTACTAGGCCATCTTTTTATATGGAGAGATAGAAGAATCCTAGTTAAATTAGTAGAATACAAATAATACTTATCTGATAGAAAAACTAGTCTCCTAGTTCAACTAGGAGAGTGGGGTAGCAAACCCTATATAAATAAGCTCAGGTTGTCACGCCTTATATATATTATAAGGGGTCGTAGCCTCTTCTGTATCGGGTACAATTATACGTGCTTCTTGGACTTTTAACTCAGTACCTTATAATTTAATCCAACTCCATACATATTTTTATATTTCTCAAAATAAATATTATTTATTAAATTAATTTAAATTAAATAATTTTCTCAACCCAATTCTAATTCCGTTAAAGTCATAGCAACTTTACCATAAAAGAATCTATGATGACATATATTTAATTTTCGTATTCAATAGATTAGCAATGACCAATTAATTTAATTTCATTTTGAACTTTAATTATTTAATTAAATAATAATTCAAAAAATTTAGATTAACTCTCAAGCCATTTCCATGATTAGTTAGAAATCACATTCATTTCCAAATATAACCTATTTCTCTAACCTTATTATCTCAATTCATTTATGTTCATTTGATTCTATATGCAATTCATTTCTGGTTTCAATAAGCTAGCGAAGGGACCGATTGGACTTACGTAATTAAGGCTCAAATGATTTATAATTAAGTTCTAACTTTTCTCTTATTAATTATAAACTCATTTAGTCACAAATTCATTCTATTATTGTGTCTTAACTGAGCTCTCCCAAATACATTTCATTACGAAAGCTACTCAATCAGTGTTCATCCAATGACCTTGTTTCATAGGATATCCTTAACCTCCTTAGGATAAATTCGTTCTCTCAATATAATCTTATGTCATCCCATTGTAGTCATTACATCTTCCTTTATGAAAATTCAATTACTATCAAATAGTAATTAAGTCATTTATCACAAAGAAAAACAACCCATGGTCATATTTACTTTTTATCTATCATGTAATGCCAATGAGAGGATATCATTTACCTATATCTCGGGTTATGAATTCCACTATTGTGAATGATGCTACATACTGAAGAAGTCATATACCCACACGCCAATTTTTGGTTTCTTATCTATTCAAAACTCATGCTTTTACTTACATCAAAGTATAAGTGTCATGCATTCATAGTCCATCATCCACTCAGGATTAAGGTATGACACACTATGAACGTCAAAAGTGAATAAATCCATAATCAGATTTAGGATCTATTCTACTTGGGTCCTATCTGATGTATTGTCAATCCAATCAGTCACATCTATGTCTTTCTCTACTGGGAGTCATTTGCTCTGATGCCCAAGGCAAAACATCTCCTCAATTTGGACTTGGTAAACAACATATTAGTCTCTCAATCAGTTTTCTCATTTCTGATTAGACATCTACTAATATAAATTCTCTTTTCGTATTACGATCTGACCACGTAACACCTCTTAGTATTTGTTAAACATTAGATAACCAATAAGTCAATATTTGCTTGACATACGAAAACCATTGAGGATGATATACACGGTTATTAATGTAATTTATGGAATTTTTTTATTAAACCAATTTGTTCGGAAAAATATAAGTGTACATAAACAAAAAACACTACACTTAGGGTACCATATCCAACATAACTTTGTCGAATAGAGTTATAAGTATAATTGGCATGTCATAAGGTCCATTTTCATAGGTGAGAGATTTAGCACTATATGTGTATATACTGTGATAGATTCTAATACCCTAGGGGTCGAGAACGTATCACCAGCTCAAATACCCTAAGGGACCAAGTGTATTCTAGAGTGGTTGGTGAGGTTGGTGCATTTATGCTCAATTAACACTTCAATGCATATACTGGCGTGTTGGTGGATTGATCCAAGTATCCATCTTTGAGTTTGATTTTTTTAATATAGATTAAAATGTGAAATTATATGTTGCACACTTGTATTATTGAAATGTAATAATAATGACACTATGATATATGAAATTGATATGGTAAAAATAAATGAAAATACCTTAGGCTACATTGAAACAATGTTATTTGTAAGCAAGCAAATTGTTCGTATGAACATGATTGAATGATAAATGATTATGAATCTTGTAAAGGATTATCGGTATATAATAGTATACATATTAATGATGATGATATTGAAATGGTTACTGATTAATATGTTTAATCTTGATACTTAGTTCGTTTTTTCAATTTTATTATGTTTATAATTAAATTCAAAATATGTTAGCACCACTAAGTATAGTTTACTCAACGTACAATTATGTTTGTTTTTGTGCGTAGGTCTAAATCGAGTAATATAGTAGATCAAAGGTTTTTAAACATCTAACTCGATAGCTCAGCTCAGAAGTCAACTCGTGACTATTTTGTTTTGGGTTTCAAATTTACCTTGTTCTGGGTCTCAAGACAAAAACCTCTTGTCTCGAGACATCCAAACATAGAAGCTAAAAATAAGAAGACATGGGAGATCTATCTCGATACCAAGTCTCAAGACTTGAAGAGCCTTTTCTCGAGACATGCTATCATCGAAGCAAAATTTCCAAGTTTAAAATGAAGCTTCTTGAGACATAAAGTTTCCAATCTCAACACATATTGTTAAAATTTGACAAAAAGAGTTTGGATTCAAACCCTAATCTCATATTAAACCCTGATTAATTCCCTAATTATTTATACCATGATTAATATGTTTTAGTGTGATTTATTTATATAATAATGAGTATGTTTGACATAAGTTGCTTCGACAATCTAATGTGATGTCACTCATTCGAGCCTGGTGACTGGGTCAGGTGTAAGGTATCATACTCTCCCACTCAAATGCTATATATATAACAGTAACTTAATCATGTTTAATAAACCACTTGCTCCACCTTATTTAATGGCTAAGATTTAACATTACTTAATTTAGTTGAAAATAATGGTCATTAATCAAGTCATAATAATGGTTTATTGCATCAAGGTCCTTGACTTAATTGCTAATTAAGTCCTCCAACATTTATTCAATTGTAACTCATTAGTGATGACACTTGCAATTTAGCCCATTTACTATAATTAACAATCGATTTAATTTAATTCCACTTAATAATTTAACCCTACAATTTTGTATTTGACTCGTAATTAGTCAATTCTAATTTATAACCAACTCAATTTAATAAATTCGGGCTTAAAATTAAATCTTTCTAATCTCATTGAAAATCAAATTGTTACAATAATTGCAACAAATTTAGTTGAAACTTTTGTAGTTGCTCGAGGTTTTTTTCTTTTTGAGTGAAAGCTGAAAATGTTGTTTGGCCAAAAAAAAAATTTTGCGTAAAACTTTATTTTATTAGAGATTTTTTTTTTGCTTTTAAGAGAATGGTTTAATTGGTTTAAAGTAAAATAATGACAGGTTTTAGTATATGATTGATCCACATGGCAACTTTTATCAGTATTTTACGCTATTAGAGAAATGTACTAGATTGATAGATAGAATAAAAGTTCAAGTGCCACATTAAATAAATTAAAATTGCATGTACAATAATGAAAATTTTATTGAAGTAGGGGGAGGTTTTTTCCATTATATCTAAAAATATTATAACTTCAGGTCGTGTAATTGCTGTAATTTTCAGGTAAGATGTTTGATCCTAATCGTTTCATTCAAATTTTGCTAACAATTATAACTTTTATAATTTTTTTTTATATTTGTATTTTGAGAACATGTTTTATTTTTAGATTTGAGTTACATCCACAATAATTTTTTTTTTAGCTTTTTTTTTTATGAGTAATCACTTGTATAAAGATATTTGAGCAATATAAGTTAAGAAACGATATGTTTGATTTTTTTTATTAAATTTATTGATTGATTTTTCTTTTTAAGTTTTTAAGATTTTTTTCATTATCTTAAGAACTATTTTTAATTTTTGGTTAAAGAGTTAAAAAAGCGCTCGATAAAAAAAATTAATTGAGCCTATATGAAAAAAAGTACATTCAATTGAGTCCTTCATGATTTAAAAAAAAATCAATTAGCTCCTTCTATTAATAAAATCGTTAATTGTCTGATTTGACCATTAATAGTAATAACATGATTAATGAAAGCTACTAGAAATTGTCACATGCTAATACGCTGATGTTGCATGCTGACCTAGCATGCCACATCATCAAAAACAAAAAAGTATTTTTTTAGTTTTTGCTTACGTGGTTGTTATGTCAACACGCCATGTCAACATACTGCCATATGGCAGTTTTGGTGGCTTTAGTCAGCCATGTCATCACAGTTAATGGTTAATCCAGTTAACTAACGATTTTTGTTAGTGAAAGGAGCCAATTGATTTTTTTTTTTGAATCATAGAGGGCTTAATTAGGTGTACATTTTTCATAAAGGCTCAATTGATTTTTTACTAACGGCTTTTTTTACCCTTTAGTCTTAAATTCGTCATCTTTTATGAAAAAGTTAAATTTGAAAGATTAATTTATTGACTAAAAGAATTAAGGTAAATTACATCAACAATCACCTCAACTTTGATGTAATTGACAAAATAATCACTTTGATTTCAATTCAGTCACTCAAATTTTAAAAAATAATAAATCAGTCACTAACATTATTGAAAAGTGACAAATTATTTACCCATTAACATTATCTGTCATAGGCTTAACGGGATAGCTGATGTCGCTAGTTAACTTGCCATGTTGGACAAGGCAAAGTTGAATGACTATTTTTTTCCGTCTTTCCTTTTCCATTTTTTAATAAATGACCCAATATTTTTACTTTTTGCATAAATGACCCAATATGTTTATACTTCTTCTTCTCCATCCTAACAATCTTTGTTTTCAAATATGGTTATTTGCTTCACTCTACCATCAATCTCTTTTGTCTCATTCTCTACCTTTCAATCTCTCCCCGTCCAGATTCTGCCATACCAAATCCCAAGCCACAACTTCCAATCTATGCCTTCGTGGCCGCCATTGTTATGTCACCAAACCATAGCTTCCAATCTTATGCCGCCAAAACTAGAAACAAATATTGCAACCCAACTATTTGTGAAAAATGTCACAATGAGCTACCTTTTTTTATTACCAGCCCAACCTCCAAAATGCAAGGACCATCAGTTTGAACTCAACTGTGACAAGAAGAAGAAGAAAAAGAAAAAATAGAGATAACTTAAAATGAGATGAGATGGTGCATTTGGCCGGATACAACAAAGAAAAGCTCTTGACTATTCTTGGCACTAGAACTGTTTCTTGTGAAGCTTGTTCCACAGCCGTTGTTGAGATCCACAACCTTATTCTGCTGCTAAACCATTCTAGAATTTTTTTTTCTCTTCTTCTCCTCCTTTTCCTCTTCTTCTTTTTCTTTTCTCATTCTCTTCTTTTTCTTTGATTTTTTTTTTCTTTTACTGTCCAACTCAGCTAGGGTTTTAGATTGGGGCCGTCATCTTTCCTTTGCATCTTAAAAGAAAAATGGTTAAAATACTTTATTTTTTATTTTTTAAAAATTGGGTGGCTGAATTGAAATTAGAGTATCAGCTTTATAAGCTCAATTAGTTGCTATTTTAGATTAGAAGACGAAATAATTTTTGATTTATTAACCAAGTATAATGGGTTAATTAATTATTAATTTCCGATAATGATTTAATAGGATGTTTTAAACCTGGGCGACCCATGAACTCCATATTATTTTTACACTACAACTTTATCCCTCCTCTCCCTCTTCCCCTGCCAATCAAACTTTCATGTTTCAACACTCACCGCCATTTTATTTATTTCTTTTTTGTTTCCCTTTTAGAACCTGAAATTATGGAAGCCAAGAATTAAAGCTTTTGTTTTCCTTTTAATGCGATAGTTAATTTCTCATCTTTTTTCTTTTAGATTTTTGATGTACCGAAACAGAAATCCATGGCTTGTCTAAGTCTTTGCCTTCCGGAAGGTGAATTTGACGAGTTGCTTGAACATGTTCCTTTATCAACAAGGCGAAAATTGTTACTTTCTCCCACCGTCCCGTTCGAAAATCTAGTCGAAACCTCCAGTTGCCTGGTGATTGTTTAAATTATTATTTTATTTCATTGAATTATTAGTTTTTGTGTTGCATTGTTCATATTGGCTTTATCTTTGGCTGCATAAAAATGGGATTTTAGAGTTTATGACTGTAATACTGAGTTAGTCGTTACTTCTATTTGTGATAAAGTTTGAAGCAGTGGGAGATTGTGATGTATGCTTAGTTAATGAAAACAAATGGGAATGACAGAGTGAATAAGAATGTGGCTTCAGATGATTTTGTCTTTTTTGTGGTTATTGGACAATTTTCTTTTTCCTAGCAATTGTTTATCTTGGGAAAATTACTGTTCTCACACTTGTATGCCCATCAAAGCTTGAATTCTTTCAAGGTTCTGGGAGCAGACATGTTATTGTTATTACTTATGATATTGCTCTTGAACTTCGGAGGTGAGTGGCATGAGTTCATTTTGGTTAAAACATAAGAAGAGGGGTAGGATCCATAGAGAGGCATGCATATTTGTTCTCTTTTATTTAGTGTCTGCAGGTATATATATATCTTTTTACTCAATTCCCTAAAGCCTAGGGCCTGGGGTTTGTGATTGTAACTTAAAATTGCTCCTTAGTTAATCCATTGATCTAGGATCTGAAATTACGTACGTAATCTATTTTTCTTCTCTGTTTCTTTATTTTCTCACTCCTCCCTTGTTCCCTTGAGTTATTAGTAGGTTGGTAAGAAGGGAACAGATCTACCTTTGTATCATAATTGCCTTTTCCCATTGACATTGTTTCATAACTTAGTATGGAGCACAATGAAGCCCAAAGGGTAACTGGAAAATGGAACTTCTTAGTTCATCTGGTTTCTTTTTTAATTAAAGTTCTATTTTCTCTGGCTGTTCAGTTTAGTTAATCTAATGGCTTATCATGTGAGGTGAAATACATCTGTTGAGCTAGAGTGAATTTGCTTGGAACATCTTGGTGTAAGTAAGCTTGAGCTTTCATCTTCAGCAGTTGAAATGAACTTGACTATTAGTTGGATGAAAAATGAAATAAAACTATAAGTATTGTCATTTATCTGACTTTTAAATTAGTTATTTCTGGTCAGAGAAAAAGGCTATCATGCTCTTTTGACTCTCTTGTTTGCGTGTTTCTTTTTTTTTTTCCCCATGTTATATATATTGGAGATTGACATGCGCCCTCTCTCTCTCCCTCCTTGCTCTGCCCGAGATCAGGTGGATCAGCATTTGGCAAAAGATAGTCCTAATTACAAAGTTACTTCTGGTGCTATTGAAGTTGCAACTAACAAAGATCCATTAGATTCTGCTGCATTTTCTCAAGATTCTCAGCAGGCCTCTTCTTGCCATGATGTAGGTTTGCCTATAAATGTCAACAGTGAAAGACATCAAGCAGATGAGCTGACAGGTACTGAAGCTAATGCTGATGCTTCCAGCTTGCAAATTAATGCCGGTGTCTTTCTGCCACCAAATCCAGTGCCGTCAAATGTTCCTGGTGTTATCAATGTTGACTGCGCTGATAAAATGCTGCCTAGTTTATCAAAAGAAGATGCAAATAGTTCTGCTACTACTGGTGTTATAACTTCTTGCCAAGATGTAGATTTGCCTATAAATGGTAACAGCCAAGGAAGTGAATCTGACCACCTGAAAGGTAATCAATCTGATGCTTCTGAACAGGAGAAGATCGATTTTGATGTGCCTCTGTCTTCAGATTTTTCTACTATTGAAAAAGTTGTCTGTGCTGATAACATGCTGTTGAGTTTATCAAATGAGGATACAAATAATTCTGCCAGTACTGGTGTTACGGGTGTGAATATGATGGATAAAAAGCTCAGTGACTTTACATTTGGTGAACTTGACCACATTGTATTGAAAGAAAGAAGAAAATTGCTTCTAAAAAGGTGCTTCTCGCTGGTGATTATTGCTTATTCCAAGTTAGAATTTGGGTTAATATGTTATACTTTTTGAATTTGCCACTGTTCTTATTTATAACTTTCCAGGAAATTTATGGAATTGGAAAAGCCAGCTGTAAAGGTAATTTGTCTTCCATTTTTGAATTTGGAAGTATGATCATGCAAGAATGCACTAGTAGTTAACTAGTTATACACCATGTTGACGGGAAAATGTCATTTTCAGTTTTATGTCTTTTACTTATTTGTTTTACATATCCACTTCCTATGAAGACAAGGATTAAACGGGAAAAAAAGTTTTTTCCCTCCTTGCTTGCTCTTCTCTTGCCTAACTGGAATCGGCAAAACCTGTTCTAGAGGTAAATTATCTCTTGTTTTTTTAATGTTGGAAGTAAAGCCTCTGTTGTCTTCAAAGAGTTCTGGACATGCTCACTACATGGTAGTTCTTATTCATGGCTAGTACCAGTTTATAGGGAAACTTTCGGTTTTTATCATTTGCTTGTTTACTTTCTTCTTTATTCCCCTAACCTCTTTTATACAATGATTGAGTAGATGTTTAATGCAAGATTTGTTGCTTCTGTATTTTTTTGGGGGTCGACATTTCTCTACTGTTTATGGTTCACCGGGATAATTATATTTTTGGAGGTCTGAACTTTGGTTTCTTAGCTGGAATGGTCGATGTGTTGATCCTGCTGTTTGAGTAATGTAATGTATGCTCAAATTCAGGCATTTTCCTTCTCCTTTTTGAAGTATTTATTTTTGCTATTTTCTACTTTTTATGTCAATTAATGGTACACAGGGCATCCCTGTGGGGTTGAGAGAAGATACTATAGCTAATTCTACCAGGAGCATTAAACAAGAGCTTCAGCCTATTAATGGAGAATGTTTAACAGCTCAAAATCAATTTAATGATATTCCTATAAGAAATGCTGCCAATCTTTCTGGTTTTTCAGCAAATGATTCATCTAGTTTGGTAGACTCTGCTTGGAGGAACAAAGAAAAGCTTCAGTATGTTGATGGAAAATCCTGGTTGAGTGGAATTGAATATAATGACATACCTAACAGAAGTGCTTCTAATTTTCAAAGAACTTCTTCCTCTGGTACATCGATTTATATTCTTCGTGGGCTGTCTGTTACAGGTAACAACATTAACTATTGCCTGGTTGTTGTGTAGGGACTAAATCTGATAGGTCAGGACAAAGAATGGGAGATAGCAACATAGTTTGTCCCTCTCAGAGAACATCAATGGAGTTTACATTGCGTGATGGAGATGATTCTGTTCCTGCAAGTACAAATATATGCAGTTCAGCTTTGAATACTTCGGTCAAAGTGAAAGTTGAACCATTAGATTATAGTAACTTGCAAAACCCAGAGAGGAGCA
Organism: Gossypium hirsutum; assembly: GCF_007990345.1. Taxonomy (NCBI): domain Eukaryota; kingdom Viridiplantae; phylum Streptophyta; class Magnoliopsida; order Malvales; family Malvaceae; genus Gossypium; species Gossypium hirsutum. The sequence continues at coordinate 82,140,532 of NC_053430.1, read as the reverse complement.
CTTTTGGTAACATGGTATCAGTAAAGTGTGAAGAGGACATCTCTGATGGGATAGACCATATGCTATTTCGAGATCGGATGAAGCTGCTTACACCATTTGAGGATTTTAAATTGAACTTTTCCAACAATTTTGGGTGCTTGGGCCAAAGTGAGCCTGCTGCCTTTGGATGTAGCCTCTTTGTTTCAGAACCTGCCAAACCTATAATGATAAGCCGTCCAAGGAGTAGAAAGAAGACTGCCACGTAGGATCTGCCATTGTTTTATTTACACTCTTAGCTTTTGGTCTCAGTAATTGGTCCCTCAGGATCTTTGCTTGTGAAAATTTGCAGGGATTCGGTTGTAACAGCATTAGAAGAAGATGCACCTGAACTTCTCAAGGTACTGTATTTATTATACTTTCTTTATGGCAGGGTTGGTTTTCTGTAGAAATATCAATTGGCTGGTAAAAACAACCTAAACTGAAGTGTTTGAACAGTTTATGGAATGCAAGTTAAAAAACTTTGGTTACCCGAAATCGAACCGAATTTGATTTTTATTTAATTATAATTATTTTTTATTTTTATGATATAAAAATTCAATATTTTATATTTAAAATAGTGAAAATAACTTAAAAGTTTTATATAAAAAATATTTTTCAAAAAAAAAAACCATATAAAAGTTATTGATTATTTTTTATTTACTTGAAAATTATTGTTTTTCAGAAATATTTATAAGAAAGACTAAAACTTTGCCAAATAATATTTAAAAGCCATAAAACAAAGCTCATATTGTCAAAATAAGTCTGAAAATCCCAAACGAAAAATGAAAATGGAAAAACCAAGAACCAAGCTGAATTATGGATGGTTTGAAAAGTCCAAAAAATCTGACCAAACCAATCCAATATTACCCCTATTTGAAGGTACTAAGGCTGCATTTTCATCTTCTGGTTTCTAAAATATTTCAGTTGCAGGTGTTGCGTGATCAAGGTGTGTCAGTTGATGAAATTAAGCTTTACGGGGAGTCAGAGAATTACGATGCCTTAGATGAATCATTCAACGAAGATAGCTTCTCAGAGCTTGAAGCTGTGATGACAAAGGTTGAAGGATATGAGATTGAAAATTCATTTGCTGTTGCCTTTTACACTTGTTTTGTGCTGTTTTGTGTTGTCTTTTGTCCATGCACTTTGATGCTTTCTTCAACGCAGTTTGATAGATTGATTTCTTAAGATACTTGCAAAAAGTTGAAAAACTAAGTGCTAATGTTTGGTTTATTCAACATAAGCCAACAAGTAAAGTGAACTTCTGTTGATTTAAAATGGAGCTAGACGTTCTGATGGAGAATTCTGGATATGCATGTTAAGAGATTAAGTTGTTTAGGATTTAATTTTACATTTTATGGGTTTGATTGTGATAGGTTATTCCATGTTAACTAATATTTTACTTCTTTTCTAAATTATAGGGTAGATTTAAATAGGTGCTGCACTGTGACATTATGGCCTCTTTTTTGTTATTTCAGCTCTCTTTTTCAGATATTTACCGTTGATGTTTATCACAACTGACCATAGTAGCATCTATTATATCCGCAATTGTGATTAATGCGATACAACTAAAAACACGTCCGTGCCCACAGTTTAAATCCATCTTTACAATCCATATTTTGCATTTTATTAGGGTTTAGGTGAAGTTATCATAAATCAAGGGGACTCTATTGATGTATTATTGATATTTTCTGGATTTTGAGTTTCGGTTTATTTGTCTATATCACTTTCACTTTCACTGATCAATTTAGATTTAATAGTATTTTTTCCCAATCATTGCTAAGAAATATTCTATTTGAATATGCTTTTAAGTTGTATTTGAAATGGAAAGACACTCCTTTTCTGCTTATGGCTAATAATGAATTGAGTGGTATAAGGCTTGAGAATTTTATTCTGCATTAAAGTTGGACGCGTGGAGGAACTTTTTATTTTGCACTTCCTGGCATAAGTTCAACTTGGTTTTAGTTTGGAAGAAAACCTTAACCAAATGACTCTTAGTGGTCTGAAATGATTTGTGCAGTTCAAATTCCTTTTTCGGTCTTTACTACTGATAATTGTGATCTGGTAGGATCAGTTTGAATTGTCCAGGATAGGAAGTTGTAAACTTATTTTGTTATTTCATATATTTATGCATGCATGTAGACATTATATGATGAAAATGTATCTATTTTTTGTCGATGGTTTATTCAGGTTTAAGAGGCACACCTTAAGTTCTAAAGAAATTTGAAGTTTGTAGTTTTCATTTAACTCTAAAATGGGCATCTAGGAAGCATTTCTTCTATAGTTTCTCTAGTGTTGTCGAGGTGTGTGCCTAGGCACGCCTACGCCTTCTGCCTTAGCACTAGACAACAAAGACATCTCAAACTCTTTTGGGTGAGGCACAATTGATTAGGTGCAAGCTTGATGCACCTGAACTTTTGTAAGGCGATGATTATAAAGAAAAGGCCACCTGATTGAAGTTCTCTTTGATTTCTTTTAGTTTTAACTTCATTTTCATTAGATTTTCCTTTAATAGTAAGAAAGGGGATAATATCAAACTTTCTAGTTCTAAATGTTTGAGTATTCAACAACAGAGATAGAGGACCAAAAGGAAATCATTCATATTGGCCAACCAAGAAACTTGCATGTTTTGTAGGTCAACTGAACAGCATTTTATTATCATGGTTATACATCTTAAGCGTATTTTATACACACACCCACACAAGACATGCATATAGAGCTTCACTTCACCCAGACTAGTGCCTTGTGCTTAAGGCAATATAAGGGTCTAGCCTCAAAATTGCCCCTTGTACCCTTTGACAACATTTTCTCTTTGAATATGGAAAGGACAATACTCCATGCACCACATTTTAATTAAATAGAGCAGGGATGTTCATTATCAATGAACTGAAATTTCTATAGTTTTCAAGAGATCTTCTCTTTACCACTTTGGCTTTTAATGCTTTTCCTTCCAAAAGGCTTCTGATTTTAGCTTTTCTATGATGTTTGGGACAGCTTTTCTCTCAGCGCAGCCATTTTTTGAAGTTTTCTTCTATACGATGTGCGAAGGGCTCAAAACCTAGTTATTGCTTGGCTTGCCTATTCTCACTTGTGGAGCAGGTAAAAAGCTTCGTTCAACATCAATATCTTGAGTCTCTGTTTAATAGTAAACTTTTTCATTTTCAGTTGTTAAATGCTCATTTAATTATAATTTTTGAACATTTTCTATTTTTCCTACTCTTTCAGACACGTTATCTGCAGTTCCGTAGATGGCCAGTTGAATGGGGTTGGTGCCGGGATCTTCAATCATTTATATTTGTCTTTAAAAGACACCACAGGTGAATAATCTGCATCATGAGTTATGTTTATAAGTCTACAATTGCTATTTATTATTTTGGTTGATGAATATTTTTATGTTTTCCTGACTGCAGAATTGTACTTGAACGTCCAGAATATGGTTATGCAACATACTTCTTTGAGCTGTTAGATTCCTTACCTGTTGGTTGGCAGGTGATGAGATTGGTGACTGCCATGAAGCTTACTAGGTGTGGCAGGATAACGCTGATTGAGAACAAACCATTATCGGTAATAATTCATTCATTTTATCTTAGATTGTTTCTATTTTTTTTGGTCAGAATAGTTGGAGATCTTGGCAAATTGAGTTATTCATTTTATAAACTTTTCTCCTTTTTTAGAGCAGTTTGTAATTTACTATCATAATTATGAAAAGGGGACTAGTTATAACATTATAAAAGGAGAAATTGTATGATTGCTTATTTTGTTATATTTTAGATAAAGATTTACCATAAAATGATGAGTTTTAATAACTTGGTTACACATTAGAAGGATGGTAAAATTGATGAAGATGTCAACATAGGATCCTAATATGTTGGATGAAATAGAAAGTGTATTAGGGTTCTTTTTGACTGCCAAAGATCTTATAAACTCAATGAAAAATTTTATATGACGGTGATAAAATGTTCAATGCCAAAAGGCATTGAGTTCTGAGGCTGCAAAGTAACAGCATGCACAAAAGATGGGAATGTAGTTGAGATGAGAATACTTAGGTATATAAGAGAGGATAATATTAAAAACAAATGTCCAATAAGGTGGGGTGGCACCAATTTAGGAGAAAATGTGGGAAAGGCTTTGTTTAATCATTGTACATAATCCCGAAGAGTAGGCTTTCTTTTATTATTTTCTAAAGCATTGGTTTAGTAATCTGCATGTAGACTGAATTGTTTCCTTTTCATTGTTACTTGATCTATTCTAGTGCGTAGAATCTTTTTTTTCAGAGGATCTGGAGGAAGCCTATCATAATTTTTATTTTAATAGACTATGAAAAGGCCTATATGAAATTCCTAGCTTGAGATCATCACAAATATGATCACTTTTTGAGGTTTTCAGAATTAAGATTCTACCAACAACTAATTGTGATTCTTTGTGAAGGCTGTCTGTTGTATCACCATTTTCTTTTTTCATGTTGAAAGTAATATTAGGTACTTTGTTCTTTTAGGTTTACATTTTCTTTTAGATTGGATGAAAAAAATCATAGATTTCTTTTAAGGCTTTGCGTTCCTTGGATGCTACCAAGAGAATGTTCCTCCATTCCTTGTTAATTTATATTAGAAAAAAATGAGTTTGGAATATAGAAAAGAAAGGGTAATATTGATTTGGGTTTTATTAGTTCACATGCTTGACTAGATGTTCAGTTGTGTGACAGTAATTCATTTGTTTTCTAGAAATAACTCTTCATGGATAATTGGGCTATAATTTCGTTAGCCTTGCTTTTTTTCTTCTTTCTAGAACAGAGCTTTCTAAGCTTGATTGCAGGAAATTGACTAGTATGTCAGGCATCCTTTTTTTCTAGGTTTCTCTTTTCTAAGATTGTAGCTAAACATGATATGGAAATTGACAGTCAGTTTGACAGTTTGTTTTTCTTTTTTTTTTTCTTTTTTTTTTTTTTTGCGTGTGTGCAATTTGAAGAGTAAGGAAGCAGCACTGACTGCATCTCTAAGCAGCACTGACTGCATCTCTATGTCAGTTGATATGGTTATATGTTTCACTCGAGTATTTTTGTCTTAATTTTTGTTCAGGTTGGCGAAGACTTGAGTGAAGGTGAGGCAAAGGTGTTAATGCAGTATGGTTGGGTCCCAAATACTGGCTTGGGAACAATGCTCAATTACTGTGACAGAGTTGTCCATGATAGAAAAAATGAGAGCGACAGCTCGGAATGGAGATCAAAAATAGGAAAGCTGCTAGTAGATGCATATAACGGTGGAACTATTGTCGCTTCTAGTCTTGTAGAGGATGTCATCGAAGAGGACAGTGAGCAAACACAGATTAAAACGGAACTTTGATTAGAGATTTGACCCCCAGAACACAATATTTATCGTGGCACAAAGAAAATTGTGCAAAGCTATTATGCAATCAGCCAGTGACAGAAGAGCTCAAACCCCAGTTTTCATGTTCTCTTAGAGTAGGAAATGTCTATTTGACAATTACTTCCATATATTTATCTAGGTAAGGTAGGAAGTTGTGGATCCTCCAGTTTTCTTGTGTATGCTCTGCCTTCATTTAGTTTATTCTTTAATTTTACTTCTTTGGTAAAGTTCAGATGCAAGATATTTGGAGTAGACAAAGACACACAAACACATTAGAATCTGTTTTAGGTTAACACTGAATGTAAGGTTCAGAAACACAAATCTTCCTGTTTATATTTTTAATATAAGTTTACATGTTGACTTGCAAATGTTGCTCATAATGTTGTTTTGCTCTCAGGATTTCCCAAACACTTCACTCCCTATGGTTTTCGAGGATATGCTAGTTGTGGTGGATAGGGAGATTTTAGGGTTTCTAAATAGTCTTTTGTTTTAGGCTCCTTTTGTTATTCATGTGCAAATCTCTAAAACCAAATATGCATCGCAATGCAAACATGCAACTGCCTCGGATTTTTTCCTAGCTCTACACACTAATAAGATAGAATCAGTGACTCTTGAATAGGGTATTAAATTGGACCAGCTGGGTTTTGGTTCAAAACAATGTTTTTAGAATCGGACTTGCAGTTGAACTGGTCTGATTAAAAGTTCATAAAATTTTTAAAAAATTATATAAAATATTAAAATTTTATAAAATATGATTCAGTTGGTCTTTTTAATTCGATTTAATAAGTTTATACGAATTCCTGAATTAATTGAACTTTATCTCTCTCCAAAAGATATTTTGATTTTTGGTCTCAAAGTTAAAGTCGTTTGGAAAATCGAACTTCTTTTCGGTAGGGATGCAGGTTGCAGGGCCCTATGTATGGTTGGTTCTTTCAGCAGAACCTCTTTTAGGCTATCAAAAAATTCGATTATAAAATGTGACCTTCACTCTCTTTCACGAGTTTTAAGTAGTTAACCTCACAATTTGGTTATCTATAAAAATTCATCCACGTGGAATTAAAAAATTAAGGGTAAATTATATTCAAGATTACTCTAAATAGAGTTTATTCTATTTTGATCATTCTAAGGTTTTTTTTTAATTTAGTTACTCTATTTAAGGTAACTGTTCGAATTAGTTACTAGCATTAAAAATTCAATTAATTCGTCAATAAATTATTGATGTGACATATTAACTAATTGAATGATGAGATATGACATTATTTTTACTGTAATTATTCTAAAACATTTTTTTACTGTAATTATTCCAAATCACATAGATGGTTGGATTTTCCTTTTTGTTTGGAGAACCTGTCAATGTTGTTAGTTTTCATGATTTAAAGCTCGTTATCAAGATTTCAAAAGATTTTAATTCCATGAAAACAAATGACATTGATAAAGGGGATATCGCATTTTATTATAGGTTATTTTTTAACTTTTAGACTAAAATATGATATTTTAAATATTAAAATGAGATAATAAAAAATTTTAAATGCTAAAGTGAAAAAAATTACAATTCAGAAGCCAAATGTTGACATAATTCATAACTTTTCATAACTTGAAGATTGTTATCAACTAAGCAAGTTAACTAAAATTAGTAATTTTATCAAACTTGTGTTTTTAAAAATAATGTTCAATAAGCAATCAAACATGGTTTGAAATTAATAATAACATATAGGGTAAAGTACAGAAATGATCACTAAACTACTCATGCGTTCTATTTTGATCATTAAACTTTTAATTTTTTCAATTTAACCATTAATCTATTCGAAATCAAATTTTTTGGTCTTTGAACATTAACAGCCGTTTTAAATTTGATGGTAGTGTTGATCTGGGCTTTTTTTTATTGATCCAATAATAAATTAGCCCATTATTGTTTACACATTTTATCAATTTGATCCTAACTATAAAAAAAAATAAATTTAACCTTCAATGTTTACAAAATTTGTCATTTTAGTTTAAATTCTATAAAATTCAATAAATTTAGCTCTCAACATTTCTAAAATGAAAATTTTTAATTTTTAAAAATTTTGTAAATTAAAAAAACAACACCCGAACTTCTATTTCTTCAACCTTTATTTGTAATAACAAGTCGATTCTCCAAAAACTAAACAACCAATCCCCTTATCCCCAATCTATCCTTCGCTTCTTCTTCACGCGCTTCTTTTCTATCTCAGACCAATTGACCTGACGAGTTGACATCAACCGACTATGACATGCAAGTTCACAAAGCTGGCTGAAACAAACATATGGCAATGGTAGGCTACCTCCTCAAGCATGTGAAAGATGGGTGCTTCAACATCAATACAAAATCCTCTCTCTTGATCCTCGACCCTTTGGTCAAAACTTTATTTCATTTAGACAAAGGCCTCATGTGCAAGTACACGTTTGATTTATTCATTGTGCGTCTCTAAAAAATCGAAATGATTAAGGAGTCGTTGTGCATGATTCAAACTATGATGGGAAATGGTGGGTTGAATGCCACCATCTTTCATTCAATCATGGACGTGTTGACAAAGAAGATGGAGGAGGTGTAGCTAGTGGCAGATCTGATGAGTCATCAAAGTTTTGCCTGACTTGATGGCAAATAATTTTTTTTACTAATAGCTAGAACTGTTTGTGGGTTGGGTTTGGACCGAGTCTTAACAAAGAGTTTCTAAACATTTTTTCTGCCTAGGCCCAACCAGAAATATGGGCCTGGCATCTTGTACAAGCTCCGCCCTATTTAAATATGGGTAATTCGGGCCTATCCCAGCCCCACCCAACAATAAGTAATTTGACAGCATAAAACAGCATCTAGGAGGAAAAGGAACAGCTTATATTAATTACTAAAGCAGAAAAAGGGAATGCCTTATATCTGGTTCTGGTAGCACAAACATCAGAAATAGGAATTCTGTTTCATTTGCCTTATTGCAGTCCAATATCTGACATCTCCCATCATAAATTGAAAGGATCCTTTTAGTTGGGGGAAACTACACCTAGGCCTTGCTTTGTTTATTCTTTTTCTAATTTTAATTACTGATTTCACCTAAAAATCCTCCAATAGACTTCACTGGGAGGAAGTCGGGACTTCACTGGGAGGAAGTCGGGGATTCCCCAAGGAGAATGGCAGAGAAGAGAGCTGCCTTATGGAATTTGACGGCAAACTATGAAAAACAGCTCTTGGTTAGAAATGAGGTTTTTAGACTTTTAGGAGTTGTTCGGCTTTGGGTTTTGTTTAGGATAAGTTTGGACTTATAAATTAAAAATATTTTGGATTTGGGTTGGATTTTATATATTTAAAAATTTATAATATAATGTATAATATTTATAATATATTTTATATGCATCTGGGCTGGATTGAGTTAAGTTTGGGTTTCAAAAATTCTATCCAAGTTTAGCTCAAGTAGAAAATAGGCTTACAATTTTGTTTAAACTCATTTTTCGAGTTTGGTATATTTGTCCAAGCTATTCCATATTCTGGGTAGATTTTCAAGCTTTGGCGAATAGCTTAACCCTTGGCCAACTTTACTGACATACACTATTAGGAGTATAAGTTGACAAAGGCGAGCACAATGGAGAAATAGAGGTTTAAGTGTTGGTTTTTTTTTTAATTTACAAAATTTTTAAAAATTAAAATTTGTTATTTCGTAAATGTTAAAAACTAAATTTTTTAAAAATTTTGGAATTTGAACTAAAATGAAAAATTTTGTAAACATTAATGGTTAAATTTATTGAATTTTTTATATTTAGGATCAAATTTATAGAATGTGTAAACATTAGACGGCTAAATTTGTTATTAGACCAATAAAGAAAGTCTGCATCAGCACTTCCGTCAAATTTAAAACGGTTGTTGACATTCGATGACCAAAAAATTTTGATCTTGAGTAGTTCAGTGACTAAATCAGAAAAATAAAATTCAGTGACCAAATTAGAACACGGGCAATAGTTTAATGACTATTTATGTACTTTACCCTAACATATATGTAATATTTATGAAATTAAAAAAAATAATTTAAATTGTGAGTGAAAATAAATTTAAATAGGTAAATATAAGTGATTAAGAAATATTAATTGCACTCCGATTACTTTCTAATTTGTATTACATTAAAATATCATCATGTTAAAAAGCATTATTTAATATGTTATCAAAATATCAAAATGCTATATCATGCTGGTGAAAGAAAATTTTAATATTAAAAATAGAGTAATAAAAAATTTATTTAATAATTGAATAATTAGTGATAACTTAGTACTTTAAAAAAAAAATTCAATTTTGAGTTGGTGACATGAGTGAAATAATTTGAGTAACGGTATTAAAATGTATTAGAAATATCAAAATAAAGCTTATTTTAAAATATGCAAAATTGTTATAGTAATTTAATCAATTGAGTTAGTGTCACGAACTTTACTCGTAACATTAAATTTAATAAAGGACCTAATGTTAGTAAAGATGAGTTGGTGTTACTTAACTCGTGACTTCAAATCTAATAAAGGACTTAACATTAGTAGAGAAGTGAAGATACACAAACAATACAAGTGAAATAGTTTGTGCAATAACATTGAAATGTATAAAAATAAATAAATAAATAAAGCTTTGATTGAAGTAGTAAAGATTTTTTTTTTAAATGTTGATGGTGTAGGTTCAAATATCACTATATGTAATTTTTTTATTGGTTTTAATAAAAAAATAAAAAGATAACAGCACCCTTGCAATAATATAACGACTTAATATATTGATTGGTCCTTGAACTTGACTTTATTTTGGATCATATTAGTCCCTAAAGTTGACAACAGTTACCTACATTAGTCCCTGAGGCTAACCCCGTCTACTTTCTAAAAATTTTAGTGATATGGATCAATATCATTATAACACGTGTTATTTATTTATATATTTAATTATTTTTAAACATATAAAAAATATTTTTACTGATTTTTTGTTTTTGTGTTACAAATCTTTGGTTTTCTTCTTCTAGACAAAAAGAAAGCTCATGGAAACCGAGCTTTGTAAAAAGAAAAGGGAAACCCAAAAAAGGCGGGTTTAAAAAAGAAATCTATAAATTATTTTCTGGATTTCTGTTTAATATATACAAGGTAATTTTTTGGGTTTTTTTATTTCCCTCAATTTAATATATATTTTCTTTATTTTTTTAGGTTTTTTATGAGGCATTTATGATGATACTTTTTTATTTTAGGATTCTTCACATGTTTTTAGACAAAAAAATTTGAACATTGGTTTAGCAACATTTGGGAATGAAATTGTTGTTGGTAAGATTTTGAAACTTTAGGCTCAAAACTGACTTCTATTTGGTGAAGAGATGATATAGAATGAGAGAAACAGGAAGTAATTTAGAGAAGAAGGTTTTTATTCATATCCCACTTGTCAAAGAATACCAACCTATATATACATAAAGGAATAACAAACTATTTAACAATAATATATTTGAACTTTAAATGATGGATAATAAAGTTGATAATATTACTAAAGAAAAGGAAGAATCCCAACAACAAGATCAAGGCGGTTGAAGAATCTTATCTTGCCTCCGCAAGATGAACAATGTTGAAGTAAGGCCAATCTTGTTGACGATGTTAACGAACTGTCAGCGAGGTAACGGTTTTGTGAGAGCATCAGCAAGCTGGTCAGCAGTGGAAATATGAGACACGTGAAAACGACCGCTTTGTACTTGTTCACGAATGAAGTAGTAGTCTAGCGCAACAGAGATGAGTGGCTTTAACATTGTCGCAATATATCACTGGCTGTTGTGGTATGATGACATCGAGTTCAGACAGAAGGGAGCACAGCCAGCGTAACTCAGCACCTGTATTAGCCATGGAATGATACTCAGCTTTGGTAGAAGACCGAGCAATCATTTTCTATTTCTTCGAGCTCCAAGACACGGGATTGCGACCAAGATAGATAATAGAAGCACTTGTAGAGGTAAAGCCATCTTTGCCACCAGCCCAATCAGCATAAGAGAAAGCATGAAGGGTAAGAGACGAATGACGATGGATGGAAAAGCAATGATCTAAGGTACCACAGAGATAGTGTAATAGTCGTTTGACAGTAGTCTAATGGTCGGTTGTGGGTTGATGCATGAACTGCGACAACTTGTTAACAGCATATGAGATATCAGGTCGTGTTAACGAGAGATACTGAAGGCTGCCAACAATGGTGCGATACACAGCTGCATCTGCTAATAGGAAACCATAATGTAATGTAAGAGACACTGAGGAGGACATAGGTGTTGAAACCGATTTAGCTTCAGTCATCTGAGCTCTGGAAAGAAGGTCAGTAATGTATTTGCGCTAACTAAGAAATAAACCATCAACATGGGGAATGACTTCGACACCAAGAAAATAATGCAAGTGACTAAGATCCTTCAATGAAAACCTAGCGAATAGGTGCTGAAGAAATTAAGATATAGCTGAAGAGGTATTGCCGGTGACAATGATATCATCAACATAGACAAAAAGATAAATTACAGTATTGTGGCCACGAAAGACAAACAGCGAGGCATTGTCACTAGAGTTAATAAATTCAAAAAAATAGCAAGAATGATCGTAATTCATGGTACCAAGCACACAGAACTTGTTTAAGACCATAGATAGCTTTCCAAAGCCGGCACACATGATTAGGATTATCGCGGTCGATGAACCTCGGAGGCTGAGTCATAAAAACATCCTCTGAAAGGGTACCTTGGAGGAAAGTGTTATTGACATCAAGTCGATGAAGGGCCCAACCATGACTAACAGTAAGGCTAAGTACCAGGCGCACCGTGTTTGTTTTAACAACGGGACTAAAAGTTTCAGTAAAATCGACGCCCGGGCATTGATGGAAGCCTTTTGCGACTAGACGGGCTTTGTACCTGTCAAGTGAGCCATCAGAATGATATTTAGTGTGTAATATCCATTTATAGCCTACTAAATTTTGAGTGGGGCATGATGGAACAATCTCCCATGTTCCGTTTCGAAGAAGAGCATCAAATTCATCGAACATAGCACACCTCCACTGAAAGTCTTTTAAGGCTTAAGTAACTGTGGTTGGTTCAAGGGTAGGGTGGTGGAGTTTTGCATGAAGGTTGAGCTTTTGAATGGGTTTACGTATATTGTGTTTTGAACAAGTAATAATACCGAGAGAGGGTAAAGGTGGCTGTATGGTAGTGGTGGTTGGTAATTCAGGTTGAGTGGAGGTGGGGAGGGTTCGTAATTCAAGTTGAGTATGTGTAGTGGTTGGTGAGACGGTTTGGTCTAGAGTAGTCGGAGAGGACGACTGATGGTTTGGACTGGATGAAGTGGTAAAAGAAGATGGAATATTAGAGGCGGGGGTAGTGATAGATGTTGAGGCGGATGAAGTAATGGTTGGTATAGACAAGGAGCACCATTTAGAAATAGTAACAAGAGTAGCTCTTGAGAGAGTAAAAGTAGTTTGCGTAAAAAGGAAGACGGTTTCAATAGAACGAACATGACGAGAAGTATACAGGCAATGGGAAGACGTATCAAGGTAGAGATAGGCACTTTGAGAAGATGAGTAACCAACAAAGAGACAAGGGGTCGATCTAGGCTCAAATTTGTGAGAGGCATAGGGACATAGCCAGGGATAACAAAGGCAACCAAAGCTTCGGAGTTTGCTATAGTTAAGAAGAGTGCCGAAAAGTTTGAAGTATGGGGAGTCATTGTGAATGATGGGCGTAGGCATACGGTTTATAAGATAAACGGCTATAGAAAAGACATATGACCAAAAGTCTTTTAATTTTAGTGTTGAAGAACTTTTCGACAACGAATTTGAGACGAATAAAAGTATCACGAGCCTCAGACTTGTGCCTTAAAGGAGACAACCATATGTATTTGGTGAAATGATCGACAAAGATTATATAATATTTAAATTTATCGACAGAGCGTATTGGAGAGGTTCATACATCAGTAAAAACTATTTCAAGAGGGGATAAAGATAATAAGGTGGAAGCGAAGAAAGGAAGTTTGTGACTTTTATTAGAGTGATAGGCATTACAATATGTATCTGACAGAGAAGATGTGTTAACATCTAAATGAAAAGAGGAAATCATGTACTTGAATGTCGAAAAAGATGAGTGACCAAATTGGTAATGCCAGACAGGAGGTGTTGTCTTTATTGTAGAGAAAGCAAGTAACGTGGTGGAGTTTAAGGGCCATTCATAGACACCATGTTTAGGTTGACCTTGGAAAATAATTGCCCCGGTCTGTAAATCCTTGATAAGAAAAGAAGAAGGTAAGAATTCAATAGAAGCATTGTTCGACTTGCAAAATTGAGACACAGAAATTAAATTACGCTTCATATTAATAGCACAGAGGACATTAGATAAAGTAAATGAATGAAAGAGAGTGGGAACAGTGGTAGAACCAAAGTGAGTAATAGCGACGCTAGAGCCATCACCAATCATTACTTCGTCCGAGCCAGTGTAGGGATTGTAAACAGACAAATTTTAGAGATCGGTTGTGATGTGGTATGTAGCACCACTGTCTAATAGCCAAGGATCAGAGGATGAGGAATTGAAGGTAGCTACATGAGCTTGAGGTTGCCATGGTGAAGGCGTACGAGATGTAGATGAATTGATTTGACGTGGAGGTGCGGTTGTATTCAGAAACTATTGACGAAAGAGAGAGCACTGAGTGACAACATGCCCTTGAGTTTGGCACCACTAACATTTTCCCAAAAAAGGACGCATGGGTCTATTGTACTATTTAGATGCAGATGGCGTAGGAGATCGGTGAACAATTGATTAGAGTATTGAGTTTGAGTTGAGTAGGCGGTGACTGATACACTTGAGGATGAGTTGTGTAAGGTGAACTCTCTGTTGATTAGTTTCTAATGCAACTCATCAAAGTTGATGGCAGTATAGCGACTATTGACAGCATCGATAATTGGTTGGAAGGTGTCATCAAGCTCTTCCAGGACTTTTTCAATAAGATCCTCTGCATCTAACGATTTACCAAGAGTAGCAAGCTGATCGGCTTTGATTTTAATAGCTTGTATATAGTCGGTGATAGTTTGGGAGCCTTTGGAAATGTTTTTGAGATTATCTTTGATTTCTTTGATATGACCACGAGATGGACGAGCATAAGTGTTGGCAAGGACCGTCCAAGTTTCAGTTGAGGTTGTGCATCGTAAAACTAGAGGTACAAGGTTTTGGGAGATGGTGCCAACTAATGCACCAAACAAGAGTTTGTCTTGTCGTAGCCATGTCTGATATGCCGGATTAATGGAGGTTCTGTTATTGGTAGTGATAATTTTTGGTGGACAAGGATGTGTGCCATCAATGAATTTGAAGAGATCATAGCCTATGAGGATGGATTCTATTTGGGTTTTCCAGGAAAGATAATTGGTGGAGTTGAGTTTGATAGAAAACTGGATTGTGACTACGGTAAGGGGATTGTTGGGGTCAAGAGGGTTGGAAAGGGAATTGTCAATAGCCATTGGAATCAAAACCTAACCTTGTTTGAGATAGGCAACTGATACCATATATAATGAGAGAAACAAGAAGTAATTTAGAGAAGAAGGTTTTTATTCATATCTCACTTGTCAAACAATACCAACCTATATATACATAGAGGAATAACAAACTATTTAACAATAATATATTTGAACTTTGAATGATGGATAATAAAGCTGATAATATTACTAAAGAAAAGGAAGAATCCCAACAACAAGATCAAGGTGGTTGAAGAATCTTATCAGATGATTGAGTAGTTAATTAGAGGGAATTGCTTCTAGGTTTCTAGATGGGTGATGAAGAGATGAGTCAAAAGATCAAGAAGAGCTAGAAGACAATGGTAATGAAATTATTTTTTGGATTTTTAAAATAATTTAAATAATTTTTTTATTTTTTATATATTTTTTATTTTATTAAATTAATTGATATATAAAATTTATTTATTTATACACGTGTCACTATAGAGTTAGTTGATTTTGCTACAAATGAAAAAAAGTTAGCCGCATTAGTTGTAGGGTTTGATCTATGTAACAATTGTTATCTTTAGGGGCTAATATGATTTAAAAGAAAATTTAGGGGCTAATGTAAGAAATATTGTCAAATTTAAGAATCAATCTATTATAATTTAGATTTACATGAAAGGGTATTTTTATAATTTTCTTAGTCAAATTGAAGAATTGAAGTTGACTCAATTAAAAATTTAAATAGCAATATAAGCATATGACAAAATAATTTATTAATTATTTGTTGTATTGGTCAAATAACTTATAAAACTAAACATAAATGTTATCATTTAAATTATAAATTATTTTGTGATGTTATACTTAAACAGGATGATTGAATAAAGTAATAATTAATTTTTAAATTTCACAGTATTTTTGAATTTTTTTGTTTATATTAATATTGAAACTTGACAACTTTTTTTAATTTGATTTTTAAATTTGGATTTTATTAATGTACGATGACATGTCACTTTAAGATTGTACCATGCCATTACTTGGATTTTTAAAAAACTAATAATTTATTTATAAATTTAATAATTTTTGTGATAATTCGGCACAATCTTAGAGTGCCATATAATCACACTTTAATGTAAACCAAGTTTAAGAATTAATTTTGAATAAAAGATGACTAAATTCAAGGACTAATGTGGACTAAAAAAATTAGTGAATAAATTAAAAAAGTTATCAAATTCCCTAAATTTGAATTGAATAAAGAATTAAGAAAATCTAAATCAATAAAAGAAGAACCAATCACTGAAATGTTTCTTGGAACTTGAGTAAAGAGTAAACCTTTTTTGGGGGTTTTAGAATTTGAAAGCGAGAACTCCTTTACTTTTATCTTTATTTGGTGTAACTACTTGAGTTGGATGAGAGGAACCTCTCATATCCGATTTTGAGGGGGGATCCCGTAGGGCCCTATCCTAATTTTTCTTTTGCTAGGCCCATCATTAAAAAACCTACTTTCTTACGATTACGAGGTTCATTCGAATATGAAACACATAAGAACTCTTGAATGGAACACATAAGGGGACCAAATTAAATTTTAATTTTTACAATAGTAAAAATATAATTTCATCATTCGAATAGTCTATATCTTTATAATTTTTAAAGGATTTAATCAAATTTTTATCATTTTTAGGGGGCAAAATATAATTTTATCTTTAATAATTTAAAATTTTAAAATATTTAAAAAGTTCAAACATAAAATTTTTCATTTTAGGGGAGCCAACCCTACCGACACTTGTTACATTATCCAATTTTTTATCTGGTTGTTATCACATGTTACTTTTTTGTAGTGTCTTTTTTTAGTTTGTTTATGATGTAGGTGAGTGATAATTAAAAGAATAAAAGGGAATTAAGCCACTTAAGATGTTGTTGATTCATCCAAAAAGCTTTTTATTCTTAAGAAAAAAAAACATTATCTCCAAGTGCAGCATTATCATTTTCCTTTTTCTTTCGCCTATTTAATTACTACAAATTTGAACATTGAACTGTCACACAAATAACTCAATCGAGTATATATTTTATTTATTACAAAAAATTGAAGTGTTCAAAAATAATTGATACAGGTAGAGTTGTCGGCAAGTTCCCATTAATTATTTCAAAGACTGGAACATGTTTAATGGGTAAAGTCTCATCCTAGTTGTAAAATGGAACCCCCAAAATGTGTATAGTCTCCAACAACATGATGCCTCCTCTCCAAAATCATATAACCTTTACCCAATTTAAGAATCATGTAGAAGCTTTTAGTGTATTGTTTGTTTTTGAATCAAAATAATGGGTTGATTTTAATTTTTTCGAATTTTATTTCTATCTAAAAATATAAGGTCATTGATCTGATAATAAATATATATATAGTTCCACTTTTTTGGATCCAATAAAAAAGCATAAATCTTTTTTCCTGTTTTAGTACTATTCCACCAGAAGCTTTAAATCATGTACACATTTTGATTTGGAGGTGGAAGTTAATAAAGCAACATACTCTATCCATCAAACAGTTTAACAACTTCAACCATTGGAGAAACAAAAGGAAAAACTAAGTATTCGTGTTTTTGATATGTTTCATTACATTGTCTCCAAAAATTTAACTTATTAATTAAATGTTTTTTTATTTTTCCAAGGAAATGACAGAATAATGACATGTCGGGATATGATTGGTTAGATTAAAAAAGTTAAGACACATAATGATTGCATGAAAGGGATAGAATATGCACTCATGGATCATTGATTCATAAATGACATAAGGAAAAGTGGAGGAGAAAAAGGGTCCTAAAATCCACTAAAAAGCCAATAACAGGGATGCGCGTGGGGCGGTGGCCCAACCTTAACTTTTATGCTTCAGTAGATTGGATTATTTCCAAAGCATTTGAAAAGATAATAGGAATCATGTAGACATTTCCTTTTAAAGTGTCGAATCCCTTCAATTGAAATAAACTAAATATACCAAATGGCTTCACCTCAAGCTTTCTAACATTTTCTTCCAGCCCAATCACCTTTCCACTACACTCATCCCTTCTTCTACATGTCTTTGTTTTGAGTCAAATTTTCTATGGAAGCTAATCATTGTTGAGCCAAACAGACTCCTTTTCACATTACTTCCTTTGTATCCATATTCTAATTATTAAAATATGTTATATTTATTTATTAAATTTCAATCAAATGAATTAAGTACCCTTTAAAACAAAAGGACTAATCTAGTAATTTATAAAATTTAACCAACCACCACAGTTTTGTTATCACTAAACCGGTTGACTTGTTTTGCCTAAACTGCAACCCCATTTTATCTCCACCTCTTCAACCATTGTAGGAAGAGGGAAGTTCAGTTTTTGGGCGGGTGTTGTCTTTATAGCTATTGATGATGCCATTGCCTTGATATGCAATTGAAAAAGGGACCTAAAATTTTCAATGTTAGAAAAAAAGTTAGAAACAAGACATCGATCGAAGCCTATCAAGATTGCATTATCATTGAATAACGCCTTAAAAGATGGTTGTGGTGAGGGAGTAATCACAAGACATTTAGATAACGCCACTATTTTTATGTTTGAGATTGTTAAAATATAATTTTTATGTCTTATTTTTTTTACGATTTTTTTTATAATTTTATCATTTATAAATATTTTTCTATTTTTTAATAACTTTTACAGTTTAAATAATCTTTTATAATTTTTTTTGTCGTCATAATCACGACATAACATATGACGGAACTAACTAAATAAAAGAGAAAAAAAAGGAATCGTTAATTTGAATGATTAACCATTAAAGTTAATAATAAAATAATATTTTTAATACATTTTCACCGTTAAGGTACTAAATTAATTGTAAAAAACAGTAAAGTTTAATTACTTTTTTATTTGAAAAAGTTTAAGAGGTTTGTATGTAATTAAATCATAAATATTAAATACATATAGAACCGGGCTTATTTGCATTTCCTATAATGTTGAAGTTAAATAAACAATTACTTGGTTTTTTGTTAAATGGTAACAAACGGTCAAATATATATTCTTTCATATATAAATTTAATTTATATTTAGGGCATATTTGATATATCACTGAAAAATTTTATTAATTTTTATGTTATTGAAAATAAAAGTTTTAAACATTTAATATTTTAAATATGATTGATAATTATTTTAAATTTTTATTTAACATAAGATTTTCAACAAAGAAATGTTGAATAAGATAAAGTAGATAGGTAGCTACTTATTATTAATGTAGAAAATATTAAATTGATTTTACTTTATTAAAATTTTGAAATAATTTTTTTTAAAAAATATTCAAATTAATATATTTATCTCTCATCCAACATAATATAAAATATTATATTAAAAAGATTAAAATTAAATAATCTTTTAAAAAGTAGTATTTGCTTTTATCTAACAATGTAATTATATTCAATACTTATATTTACTAATTTACCAAATAAAATTTTAATATAAATTCAACACTTATAAAATTTAGTAGTAAAAATCACATACTTAACTTTTCAACAATTAAATTTTCACTTTATTAAACATACCCTTATTCTACATAGTTCTTATTTATCATAGGTAAGAGTTCTTACAATTTTATAGATGAGTTAATTGAGTGATGCAAATCACTTAAGAAGATATACTTAAAACTATTTTTTTTTAATTTTGATTTTCAATTATTTTGATATAATAAACTTAATTATAAAATTCCTTAATCAAATTTGCATAAATTATTTCGATCTTATTTAAATACATTTTCAAGTGTTACAAACTCAAAAACAAAGTTTC